>NC_063047.1:695000-995000 GCF_018812025.1 Megalobrama amblycephala
CTGTGGCGTCATTTTGGGGAAATGAGAAAAACAAGATTTCACGCAGACATGTAAACCTGTAATATGTGATTGACTGGTGTGTGTGTGTGTGTGTGTGTGTGTGTGTGTGTGTGTTTCTGCAGGACTCGGGAGATTCTCCAGCGATCAGTCTGTCTGATCTGAGGAGTCTGAGCGACAGCGACCTCGCGGCGGAGCTCACCGGCGCCCTCAGGAGGTCATCTTTACATTTACTCATTTAACCCTGTACAGCCTGACACGTCTTGATATTGCCGAGTTAGATGCGTTACATGTTTTGTTGATCCTGGAACAAAATTCCAGTCTGAAAATGTAGTCTTAACCCTATTCCTACCCCTAAACCTAATCCTACCCAAAAGTTATCCCAAAAATCACAGGGAAATGATAGATGAATAACACTGATGTAGAAGCACCAATTCATGATTTTAAGCCTAAACTTGACATAATCTGTAAACTTGTCCCTCAAATCTGATTGGATGATTTGAATGTTGTTCCAGGATCAACGAAAGTGTTGACCCACGAACATGTTGAACTCTGACATGTTGAGGATCATATTTTTTGATCACATTTGGCTTTTATGGCTCATATAGTCTGATATAGTGAGAATATGGAGGGGGAAAACAGCTCAAAAATATCAGCATTATTTCAGTTAACAAAGACTTGTTTTTAATAGTTAACAAGAACAGCACTGGCGCTCGCAAGTGATCGTGCGAGCGCATTAATTAGAAATTAATTTCTAATTTTCATGTTTGTTTGTTTTAGGTTTTAGATTGTCTAATATTTGTTTTTTGTTATGTGCTTTTGTCATTTTTGTTAGTTTCTAGTTAGTTGACAGCAATGTTTCTTTTGTATTTTGTCTTTTTTTTTTAATAGTTCTAATTAGCTTTTATTTATTGTTATACAAGTTTTAGTTATAGTAATTTTATTTGTAATTTTAATAATTATACTTTTAATACAAATTATTTCAGTTTGTTGCCAATTTCTCATTTAATTTTTAAATTTTTTGTCATTTTCATTAATTTTATTTATATTTTTATTTATCTTTTTTTTTTTTTAATACTTCAAATTATTTCAGTTAGTTGCCAAAGCAAACTTTCTCATTTTCATATATTTTTGTTTTACGTTTTTCATCTACTTGTTAAATTTTTTTTATTTAATGACAAAATCAAGAACTGCAGCTCTGCATGTTCACCTCACTTTGTTTTGTGAACTAGACACATGAAATGTGTGTTTGATTCATCATGTGACGTGTGTGTGTGTGTGTGTGTTACAGAGAGAAGAAGCTGAAGGGTCGTGTTCAGGAGTTGGTCGCTGCGTTAGAAAGACTCACAAAGAGCAGTGAAGTCCGTCATCAGCAGTCGGCGGAGTTCGTTAACGACCTTAAACGAGCCAACAGGTACAACACACACACACACACACAGCTCAAATGTTAAACTTGATTTGAAGAAATATCATTAGTTATTATGACGTAATTCAGTGGATCCAGAAGCTGTAGATGTTCTCTCATCATATACTCTGTGTTCTGCCGAGCGACGCCCCCTGCTGGTGTGTGAATGCAGTCACTGCAGGCCAATGACAGACTCTAATAGATCTGTGTGCGTTTTCCTTTTAGTCTGGTTTTTATACTATTATAGTATGTATTCATATTTTGAATTAGCTTTGATTTTTATATTTTCAGTTTATTTTTAGTTTGTTTTAGCAATTTTGTTGTCATTTTTATTCATTCATTCATTTAAATTTACTATTTATTTTAGTTTGTCATTTTAGTACTTTCTCATTTTTTTAAGTTTGTTTTTGTCTAATATTTATATTTTATTTTATTCATTTTTGGCTTTAATTTTTTTGTAATGTAAGTTTTAGTTTTGGTGATTTTAGTATTTCAAATTAATTTCTAAGTTTCATGTAATTTTCATGTAGTTTTTTAAGTTATAGATTATCTAATATTTGTTTTTGTCATTTTTATTAGTTTCTAAATTTTATTAGTCATTTTAATTAGTTGACTAAGCAATGTTTTTAATTTTCTTTTTATTTTATGGAATTTTTAAAGTTCTAATTAGCTTTTATTTATTGTTATATAAGTTTTTTAGTTATAGTAATTTTATTTATATTTTTATTAATTATAATTTTACTACTTCAACTTATTTGTTTGTTGCCAATTTCTCATTTTCATTTAAATTTTTATATTTTATTTTGTGCTTTTTGTCATTTTCATTAATTTTATTTATTTATTTATTTATTTATTTGTAATTTTAATACATCAACTTATTTCAGTTAGTTCCCAAAGCAGCTTCTCATTTTCATTTTCATTTTATTTCAGCTTTATTTCAATAAACTGAAAACAAGGTATAATAGTTTTAATTTTTCAGTGTCAGTGTTTCTGAACTCCATCTTGAGTTTTCGTCACAATATTCCTCATTTAAATAATTCATGCGCAGAATAAAGGGGCGGGGCCTGGTTGAGTTAGTAGTGTGTTGAAACTGACAGTTATGGTAAGGGGCGGGGCAATTCCCAAACACCAATCACAACACACTGCTCCAGCCGACCAATCAGAGCACATTGCGGAGGGGCTTCATAGAGACAGGAACTAAACAGTTCCTGCAGATACACAAACACTATCAGAGCAGTTTCGTTGGTAGTTTCTCAGCTCAAGCAGGATATAATGATGTGTTTGTGTGTTTGTCTCGTGCAGTAATCTGGTGGCGGCGTACGAGAAGGCCAAGAAGAAGCACCAGAACAAACTGAAGAAGCTGGAGTCTCAGATGATGGCGATGGTGGAGCGGCACGAGACGCAGGTGCGGATGCTGAAACAGCGCATCGCTCTTCTGGAGGAGGAGACGTCTCGACCGCACACCAACGAGACCTCGCTCTGATACACACACACACACACACACACACACTCGTTACGGAGCGCGTTTTGAGGACGCTTGTTACTATATTACAGTATTTCACTGCAGATTCTTCCATGAAAACTTCTGGACGGCACTGATGGAGCAAACACAAACGGCATCATGGGCGATTTCAGACAAAAATGATCATTCGTGAAGTTTCTTCTTCTGAGGAACACAAAAGAAGACATTTATCGGGATGTTCACGCTGCTCTTTTACATGCAAAAACAGACTGCAAAAAGTTATTAAATATTCCACCAATCATACGACATAAAAAAGTCTTCGCATGAAACCATGGGTCAAACGTGCTTGTTTTGTCAAGTGGGAAACGTTGTCATGTTTTATACTATTCCAGTTTGTAATTATGAGGTCGACAGAGGCTAGTTTTTATGCTTTTGTTAGCAATTATGAACACAGCAGAAATCCTCTATCCATAATTATTTAAAAAGATTGAAATAGACACGGTAAATCGAGCGGCAGCACAGACTCAACCACACTAACCATATAAAATCTCTCGAGACACATGAGTGAACGCAGAGAAATGATTATTTTGAGCAATAAGTTTCCTTTATCTGCTGTTCATGCTACTGTCCTCCGACGAGTTCAGCTCTCATCATTTATTATTTTCTTGATCACATGTTCCTCTGAAGTATAAATGACTAAATTCAGGCTACAGATTCACAAACTTCAGATTTATCGAATGTATAAACCTCTGAAATATAAACTTCATTTATTTAAACTCCACTTAGACAACATCAGCCAGTTTAAGATCTATATATTATTTTATCAGTAACACTTAATAAGGTCTCATTTAGTTAATGCATTAATTAACATGAAAAAAATTAACAATATACTGTATTTATTAATCTTTGTTAATGTCAGTTAATGAATACATGAATGTTAGTTCACACTGCATTAACAGATTCAACACATTTTATCCCTCTGGTGAATTTTTATTTTATTTTTTTTCTTCATCTGAATGTTACGAAACTTGGTAAATGTTTTGCCATTTGCTATATGAACACAAAAATCATAGACATGTTTTGAAAAGGTTAAATGGTCCTGAGAAGAACGGTCACACGTCACGTTTTCCGTCAAAAATGAGCACATTGGAAATGAATTTCATCTAGTGGAAGCGTTTGGTACTGCACCCAAATCAAATATTACTGAAAGCTCATTTTTTGAGATATCAACCTTAAATTAGGAACAACTTTTTGAAATATATATATATTTAATATAAAAATTGAAAATAGTATTTTTGTGCATTTTTCACAACAATAAACTACTAAAACGTTAATTTCTCTCTCTTCAGCAATAATCTGAGACCAAAATTCAGTCTGTGATCCAGAGAATTCAAGATGTAAATTTCATTTTCAGGTCTTTGCTCAAAAAGTAAATAAATGTATTATAACTACTGCATAAATATAATTTAGTACCATTAAATCCCCCCAAAATACAAAATGTTAAATACAAAAAAATCATAGAACTAAAATATAGTACATTCGTTTAATTGAAGTAAAAAAATGTCATTTTTGACCTCCACGTGAGCAGCACCAGAGGGTTAAAATGTATTCATAAAGGTTGAAATGTACATTAACTAAGATTAATAAATGCAGTAGGTATTGTTCATTGTTAGTCCATGCAACCTTAATGTAAGGTTTTAACATTTTATCATAATATAGTTTATTTTTGTAAAATTTCAGCATCACGTTTGTTTTTGCTGATCCCGAGGATGTGTTTTGCGTTCACATTCCTGTTCCAAACCTGTTTTAAACTTTCTTCAGTGAAAATATTTCATTTGTTCACATGAAATTTTATTCCCCCCCCCTTTTCCTGTTCCTGATCAGCCAGGAACTTTCTAAAAAGTGCATAAGAATTGTTTACCAAGTGCAATGCCTAAAAAAAATGTAGTTACGAACACTTTTATTTTGATTATTTTTCAGGCTGGAAATATGACAATCTTCATTTTTGTGTGAAATGTTCCTTACGCTGTCTCCGTTTGATGTAGTTTTCCAGAGGAGCGTAACATCACAATATCAACAAAAGTCACATTTCAGTTTATGCAAAAAAAACAGGCTGTTTATAGTCTGAGCGGTTTGATTTTCATCAACACTACAGAAGCACTTTTCCACAGTCTGGTGGAGCGGATCACCACATTGCCTTCTGACAGACTTTATTCCCACTGATATTTATTTTTCCCTCTCCTGCTAAATATCAACAAGACCTCAAACTCCACAGTTTTACACGATACTGCAACTGTTTACACGCTCGTGCTCCAGAGGTGTTCGTCCCAAACGTCACAGGCTCGCTGAAGAACCTCCTTCCTCGATGTTATTATGCACAGTTTTCATTCATATTGATCACATTTGGTGAAATATTCAATGCAATAGAAATGTTTTCTCTCATTAGGGCCGTTTGAGTGCCGATCGGCCCACAGAAAGATGTGAACGAGCATTTAATACAATAATTCATATTCATGCTGGACGATCAAATGTAAAGATTTACATTTTCATGGTTTTTCAGATTTACTTTACGCATCAGTAAATAAAGGATAAATAGAAGGATGTAGTTTCTTTCCTCAGAAAACCAGGAATGATGATGTAAAGACATCAAGACTGTCCTTCCTTTTATGAAAAGTATATGCATATCCATTTGAACCGATAGGCTGGAGAAACTATAAAGGGTTTGTGAATTGTACTTTATTTGCACAGATCTGTTTATGAATCAAATCTTTGCAATCATTTTGTTTTATTTTAATACAGAATGTATTTGTTTATATAATAAAGAAATAATGCAACACTTCATGCTAATGTTCCCTTCATTCCCTGCATTTGTTTAAAGTTATTTGGATTTAAACTTTAAGTGCTATTATTCTAGCTGTATTTCTGCAGTTAACCATTTTTAATTAAGAAAATGTATGTTGTAGGTTGAAGTTCATTGATTAGCTGCTGGAAAATAGAGTAAATTTTCATGAAACATTCAAAATATCAACTTTTTTCCTTAAATCATGCGTCTGGTGTTGTGAGAAATCAAGTTCTCCTTATATAATACTGTAATGAATTTTTAATTAATTTTCATGCTAAGTACACAAACATTATTTGAAAACTAATTGGGAACTATATTGGAAGCAAAAAATAGATGTATATAACAGTAAAAGACATTAAATGTCATTATAATGTATTTTAAATGACATGGAGCCACTAAATCTCCAGGAATAACCCATTTTAAACAAACGCAGAACAGAGGAGAGTCTGAAAAGAGAACGAGACCGAGCTCGTAATAAAACATGAATCAACATGAGCTCGGCTTTTCTGAGATGATGAAAACTGAGGGATTTGAAATGTGAAAGCGACGCAGAGATGATGGTGTTTTTATTACTCAGTAGGTGAGTAACATGATTTATTGAACAGATAAATTGTCATATGTAGATCTCTAACAGAGATCACTGTAAAGCATTATCTGTTGTGGAAGATCATTTCATTCTGGTTGTTGTAGAATCTACTTTCAATTTGTCTATTAATAGGTCAGCTTGAGATCCTTTCCATCTACATCGGTTATATCTCTCAAACCTAGTAGTGAATGTTTAATAGTAGAATAAACATTCATCTGTACAGAGCCAAAGCACAACCAAGATGCATAGTTTTGTTTTTTTTAAGAAAATGAAAGTTAAAGTGGACCTATAATGCTCCTTTCACAAGATGTAATATCAGTCTCTGGTGTCTCCAGAATGTGTGTGTGAAGTTTCAGCTCAAAATCCCCCACAGATCATTTATTATAGCTTGTCAAATTTGCCCTTTTTGGGTGTGAGCAAAAACATTACGTTTTTGTGTGTGTCCCTTTAAATGCAAATGAGCTGCTGCTCCAGAAGAGGGCGGAGCTTTAACAGCTCAACAACAACAAAGCTGGAGAATCTCACGCAGCCAAAATGAGGATTGTCAGTAACGGTGTTCAGCCTTACATTGTTCAAACCGGAGTCGACACTGATGGAGAGACTCAGGAAGAAGTTACAACTTTTAGACGTTTCTGAATGGTTAGTGGATAAATTGAAGTAGTTGCTGTGGAGTTGATTCAACTCATCCACTAGCATGTGCCGTCATGTTCATCTTTTGTGTTGAATTGACCCTCGTTTGTGAAGCAGTCCGGCGTAAAATGACGGCATGACAACAACACTCTACTACAACAACTCTTCCTCTTCTCTAAAGCAGCCCAACATGGCCCCGCCCCGTTTGTTGTGAGTTCTTGGGGGCGGGGTTTATCTAAATTTTAGGGTTTGTGATGTCACTAACCCAGGAAGAAGCTTGTTGTAGTCCTTAAAAATCAATTTCTGTAAAAGAAAATATCTCCTTTGCATTGAACTTTGAGTGTCGTAACTTCACAGATGTTGTTTATGATCAAACAGCAACATTACACACTGACTAAAGTTACAAAAGTGAAACCATAATTAACCACCCCTTTAATAATTTTGTGTTTTATAGATCCAGGAAATAAGCACAGAAGACAAACAGTGCAACGGTGTTTCCTTCTCCCTTCAATTTATTATTTCGCAAGTATAACAATTATTTATAGTGTGGAAAACTGTGAATTATTGCCAAGACTGAACAAAACATTTCCTGTATATTTACAGTGAGCTTGGGTTAAATCTAGAGTTGGTATGAAATACTGTAGAAATTTGCAAGAAAAAAAACGGGGTTTTCCTGACGTGATTTACCTGATGAGGAGCTACATTATTCTGAAGACATGCTGAAGGTGGCATGCCCTGAGAGAGCGCCGAGGCCTCGTGTCCCGTTCCTCTAAACTCTAGATGCATGCAACAGAAGAGTCCGTCTGAGAGATCAACAAATCAACATGCCCATAATGTGACGTCACATCTATCCGTTCGCATGAGACGTTATGGAACAAGAAAACAAGGCATCGTGTCAACAAGAGCGAGCACTCCAAACTGAAATCATGTGCTCTTTTTTTAAATCATGAGAATATAAAATGTCAAAATCATAAAACATTTAAAAATCGGACTGAATATCAAACCTCATGGCACATTCACAAGACAAAAATTACAAAACGCAGAGAAGCTTTAGGTGCATAAAAACAGAGCGATGCGAGCGAAAACATCTCATTTGTTCACAGTGGTTTGAACGAGCAATCGGGGAGAATCATCTCAAACCTCGTGGAGTGTCGATTTACAATCCCAAACGTCCAGTTCCTCCCTGCATTTATACACGAGTGGGCGGAGCTTGTGTGAAACTGAGATACGTCATCCTGAAGTGGGGATAAAAAGCCGTGTTTGTCTCCAAGAACAAACACTCAAATCAAATCAAAACGCTGCCGCTGGGGACGGTGAGGAGGAAAACACAAGAGAGAACAAAACGAAAGACGCAACGGACGGTTCGGTGAGCGCAGAGCTCCTGATCCGTGACACACGAAGACTGAATGACACGAGTCCAGACGGGTCACACGGACCCTCATTTCTTGGCCTGTTTGGTGACCATGTTCCTGGGCGGAGTCACGGGACGGCTGGAGTTTGGCTTCTTCTTCTCTGCTGGCTTCAAAATCTGCAGGACAATAAATGAACGTCAGATTAGACTGAGAAAAACTAAAGTGAATCTAAAGTTCTTTTACGTTTATCCGCATTTTTAATCACCAGTAGTTAATTGGTCAATAAGTCTCGTTTATTATCATTAAATAACGCATTAATGAACATTAACTATGAGCAATACGTTTGTTAACCCTCTGGAGTCTGAGGCTGATTTGGGGCCTGGAGAAGTTTTGACATGCCCTGACATTTGTGCTTTTTTTCAGTTGTTCAAAAACATATTAAGGGAAAAAGTGTCATTACACTGTATTCAGCACAAACTAGGCTACAATAATATGTGAGGTGTGTTTTTGAAGGAATAATGTTTATGCGTGGTTATTGAAAAAACAAAAAAATTAAGTCACTGAAATAAGGCCAAAAATATATATTAAATCTGTGTTCACAAGACTTCTGGGTATTGGAGGTTGTAGACTTTGAAGTTTTTGCTTCAAAATTATGTAAAAAATTATAATGCCTACTCCTTCATATAAAACAATATATTGATTTAGTTTTTGTAAGACACTTTTTGTCAAGAAACACAGTATGCGTGGAGGTGTGAATCATCATGAATAATGGGCCATTTACACCTGAGAAGACAAAAGAATCACATAATAATGACCTGAAATGACTTGCATGTTAATGAGGCCTTTCAGTCAGGTAGGCTGTGAAAAAAAAACTCTAATCATGTCTCAGCTCAACTTAAAATAATGGTATTCTATTATATTATTTAAAATATAATGTATTTCTGTGATGCAAAGAGTCTGAATATAGGTTTTTAGTTTAAAAGCATGCACATTTGGAGAAATATTGATGGATTCTCATATGTTTATGTCAATTTTCTATACAGAGGAGTTATATTTATTCTATATTCATTGTCATAACTATGAGCGCTGGTGTTTTCAATTCATACTTGCAGCCGGAGGGCGCTCTCTGTGCACATTTAGTCCACAAATTATTCTAAAGAAGAGGAGGACATATCAGGAACTAACTGCATGTCTTCTAGAGCTCGCTAACCATGGCTTTTACATACAGATAAACACTTTTCAAGACAATAAATACATGATTGAGATGATGTATGCCTGTATTGACTCTGAATAGCGCTGGCTCCGTGGGCGTGGCCGCATTAGCAGATAATGAGCTGAATCACGAACTTCTGACATGGCTCTCTTTTCATACAGATTTACATAAACACAGAATTTTTGTTTTCGATATGACTTACATGATTTAAAACCTGACATTTCAACGTGTCTTTAGACATAAGTCAAATTTTTTTGTGATTAGTATTCACTAAGTTACAGTTCATTTTCTGAGAACTATCAGATTAAACTTTGTTCAGAGGGAGAGAACAGATCATGCATCATTTTAGTTTTCTTTATTTCTTAAACATTTTGTTTTTACTCTGAGTGTATACAAATAAAAGAAGATATTCTATAGTTTCAATTGATATATTACTTATGTCTCTATGGCAAAAAATGACAGAGTATTTTAAGTCTGTTTTGCTGCAATGTGAAAAAAAAACCTGCAAACCTTCAGACCTCAGGGAGTTAATCTTAGGTAATAAAAATACAACTTTTCATGTTAAATATGATTCATTTTTCATGTTAGTTCACAATGAGATTGTTGCTTCACAAGCGCCACTAATAAAAAGCAATGCTGTTCATTTGTTTTAAAGTAATTTACGATGTATTAAACATTTAAAACAACATTTTTATTTATTGCATGTTTATAAAACTGATGCAAATGTGGCAGATTCACACCGAGGACGATAACTACAATGATAACTATATTAGCGTTCACACCAGCGGTCTCCATGTAGTCTCACAAATATTATGATATCAAAAAATTTGCAAAATGCAGTTTAAAAGTGTTTTGGATAGAGTATAGTAATAGATTATAGTAAAAGAGTAGATCAGAGGACAGAAACATGATGACAATACGTCATACGTACCTGGAACGAACACATAAGCGTCTCGTCTACACTCATCATGGCTCCGGCGTTGTCAAACTCTCCGCAGTAGTTTGGCGCAGAGAACAGAGTGACCAGCTGCCGCTTGGCGAAGAACTCATAACCGTCCTCCACCACCTACAAGACAAGAGACAAGGAGAGGAAGTTCAGGCTCATGCTTTCTATAGGGGCTTTCGCACCAAGGAACGCTTTCAGAGTTAATAAAACTATTAACGAAAGTACCTGCTTTTAGTCTTTTTGTGTTTGTTTTTCGGACACAAATATAAAAATAAATTGTAATGCTGGTCAAAATGGTAATTACTGAAACTACTGACTGGACCGAACCAGCAGAAAGAAAATCCAACTGTTATGTTCACAAGAAGGCAATGCATTGGAAAACACTGAGGAAAAAGTAATAACATTATTGCATATATATTATATATATATATATATATATATATATATATATATATATATATATATATATATATATATATATATATATATATATATATATATATATACACACACACAGTACAGTCCAAAAGTTTGGAACCACTAAGATTTTTAATGTTTTTAAAAGAAGTTTCGTCTGCTCACCAAGGCTACATTTATTTAATTAAAAATACAGTAAAAAACAGTAATATTGTGAAATATTATTACAATTTAAAATAACTGTGTACTATTTAAATATATTTGACAAAGTAATTTATTCCAGTGATCAAAGCTGAATTTTCAGCATCATTACTCCAGTCTTCAGTGTCACATGATCCTTCAGAAATCATTCTAATATGCTGATTTGCTGCTCAAGAAACATTTATGATTATTTTCAATGTTGAAAACAGTTGTGTACTTTTTTTTTCAGGATTCCTTGATGAATAGAAAGTTCAAAAGAACAGCATTTATCTGAAATACAAAGCTTCTGTAGCATTATACACTACCGTTCAAAAGTTTGGGGTCAGTAAGAATTTTTATTTTTATTTTTTTGAAAAGAAATTAAAGAAATGAATACTTTTATTCAGCAAGGATGCATTAAATCAATCAAAAGTGGCAGTAAAGACATTTATAATGTTACAAAAGATTAGATTTCAGATAAACACTTCTTTTGAACTTTCTATTCATCAAATAATCCTGAAAAAAAATATTGTACACAAATATTTTGTACAATTGTACATATTAAATGTTTCTTGAGCAGCAGATCAGCATATTAGAATGATTTCTGAAGGATCATGTGACACTGAAGACTGCAGTAATGATGCTGAAAATTCAGCTTTGCATCACAAGAATAAATTACTTTGTCAAATATATTTAATTAGTACACAGTTATTTTAAATTGTAATAATATTTCACAATATTACTGTTTTTTACTGTATTTTTAATTAAATAAATGTAGCCTTGGTGAGCAGACGAAACTTCTTTTAAAAACATTAAAAATCTTAGTGGTTCCAAACTTTTGGACTGGACTGTATATATATATATATATATATATATATATATATATATATATATATATATATATATATATATATATATATATATATATATATCTTAAATCCCCCAAAAAATTACAGTACAACAGTTGTGGTAAATGAACACGGCAGCACGTATATTTATTTAATTAAAATGCAGTCGTCAAGGTTTGACTATCGCATTAAAACTGCAATATTGATTTTATTTCAGTATATCAAGCAGCACAGGAGAAGTGTTTAGTCAGTGGAGACGATGTAATGGAAGGAAATGGAAAAAAAGCTGCGTCATTACTTGAATTGTTCGGCCCAAATTGGCCCATCACAGACAACAATCAAACCTCATCATTTCTACTGACAAACACGCCATCTAGTGGACGAACCTGTAACTGAATCTGAACGTGTTTCAGCATGATGAAGTGAAATAATCTGTCAGTAGATGTCACTGTGCAGCTGCTTTAAAACAGTATGTATTGTGAAAAGCGCTCTATAAATGAAGATGACTTGACTTGTCATGAACATGTCTTTAACTCTGTTGTACCCTTATCATGAAGACTTTCATAACCATCAAAACAGACGCATCAGGTACAAAGTCTGAGACGAAGACGTCACTGAAACTGTGTCGGGCAGTAAAGAGAAAGTAAATCTGATCCTTTTATTTGAGTCCAAGTTTCAAATAATAAACTAGATTAAGTATTCGATTCACTGGATTATATAAATACAGTCATGACCACATGATTATTTACAGTGAAATGCAAATAACTACTTTATATTAAATTACTACTCTGAAAAACATTAAATTGCATTCAATTTACGCACGATCACAGTTTCTCTAAATGCTTATTTCAGATGCGCAGGAAGCCTGTGTGCTGCTGAGCGCCGGTGAGTCACCAGATTACAGTATGAGTGGATATAGATTAGTGTTTAGGGAACACACACATCTGAAAATACAGACCAATGTCAAAGGTTTCAGCTCGTATCTGCAGACTCATCCGCTCCAGGTTCAGCATGTACCACTATGACTCATCCCGCCCATTTAACCAGGAACAGTTTCACATTTCCAATAACTTGCCGTTCATGTAATGTGAAACTGAGCGACTCGCCCAGCGGAACCAGACGATCGGCATTACGCCTGATCCACGTTACAGCAAGAGACCAGCTGACTCGTAGAGAGACGAGGATCATATACTAATTGATTAGTAGTTCAACAACCAGACAGCCAATTATTGATTATCAGGGGATAAACTCAAGACACTTCTCTATGGGGTTTAGAGTGCTGACGCTTCAGCTTCAAATCCACCACCTGCAACAATAAATCATATAATTCCTCCTCGAGATCATCTACTCAGATGCCTGAAGACTAGGGCTGCACGATACTGACATGTTTGAATAGCCATATTTAGAAAAATTTATAATTCTAGAATTTGATGGGGATTACATTTGAATAGAAAATTAAAATTAATTTAAAAAAAAATTGTAAACAATCCTTTTAGGGGCTGAACGATTTTGGAAAAACGTGCCAATTTGGATGTCCACACTTGGGAACTCTATTAAAAAACCAAATCAATCCTATTTAGTAATCATAAAGTGAACAGAATAACCCTTTAACTAATGTTAAAGTGTTAGTTCACCCAAAAATAAATTGTCATTCCACACCCGTAAGAACACAAATTAAGATATTTTTGATGAAATCCGAGAGACTCGTCCATAGACAGCAATATAATCAACACTTTCAAGGTCCAGAAAGGTACTAAAGACATCATTAAAACAGTCATGTGACTGCAGTGGATCAACTTTAATGTTATGAAGAGACGAGAATACATTTGTGTGCAAAAACAAAACAAAAATAACGACTTTATTCAACAATCTCTTCTGTCATTATCTTACGCAGGTGACGCAGTAACACAGTGAAGCTTCTGTGTTTACGTCTGAACGCCGGCTCAGTATTGGCCAAAGCCGGTCACGTGATCAGCATGACACATGCATGTGATGCTGATACAGGAGCCGGCCAATAATAAGTCGGCGTTCTGATGATGAACCTGGAAGCAACGTATGAGAATGTCACAGAAGAGAAGAGATTGATGAATAAAGTTATTTTTGTTTTGTTTTTGCACACAAAAAGTATTCTCGTCTCTTCATAACATTAAGGTTGAACCACTGCAGTCACATGACTGTTTTAATGATGTCTTTAGTACCTTTCTGGACCTTGAACGAGTCATATACCTCTCGGATTTCATCAAAAATATCTTAATTTGTGTTCTGAAGATGAACGAAGGTCTTACGGGTGTGGAACGACATGAGGGAGAGTAATTAATGACAGAAACATCATTTTTGGGTGAACTAACCCTTTATCTAATAAAACTTTTGGTAGAAGTATTGTTCACTATTATTTCATGTTAACTAATGTTGTTACATAATATTAACAAATGAAACCTTATTATTTTTCAGTTGATTCACATTCCCACTTTTTTTTTTTTGACTAATTTAATACGACTATAACATTTTTTAATTAAATAAAAATAAACAGAATAATAAATGTATTGCAATATTATTGTACTGTAAAATATATTTAATATTTTATATATTTAACAGTCGCGTGTAAATGAACAGTGCTGTGCTTCACTCTGAAAGCGGCAGTGCGTATATTTATTTAATTAAAATGCAGTCGTCAAGGTTTGACTATCGCATTAAAACTGCAATATTGATTTAATTCCAATATATCATGCAGCACAGGAGAAGCGATTCTCGTTTTTGCTTAATACGCTGTTTGTGTTTGTTGTTTAGATTAATATTTGCTGCTAGGGAGAATTAATTAACTAACTGTATTTAACCCTCAGGGGTCTGAGGATTTTTGGGGCCTGGAGAAGTTCTGACATGCCCTGACATTTGTGCTTTTTTCAGTTGTTCATAAACATATTAATGGAAAAAGTGTCATTACACTGTATTCAGCACAAACTAGGCTACAATAATATGTGAGGAACATGTATGTACATGTTTGTGTTTTTGAAGGAATAACGTTTATGCGTGGTTATTGAAAAAACAAAAAACTTAAGTCACTGAAATAAGGCCAAAAAAAGTATATTAAATCTGTGTTCATAAGACTTCTAGGTATTGGAGGTTGTAGACTAGAGTTTTTGCTTCAAAATTATGTAAAAATTATCCTTCCTACTCCTTCATATAAAACAATAGAGAGATTTAAATTTTCTAAGACACTTTTGGTCAAGAAACACAGTATGCGAGGAGGCGTGAATCATCATGAATAATGGGTGATTCTCACCTGAGAAGACAAAAGAATTGAATAATAATGACCTGAAATGACTTGCATATTAATGAGGCCTTTCAGTCAGGTAGGCTGTGAAAAAACCCTCTGTGATCATGCTGATAACAGGATTAAAGTCCACTCAGGACAAAAAAACACATGATTTTTGTGATCTCATGCATGCACGTATTATTGCACATGATATGAAGAAAATTTTGTATAGGCCTATGTTAAATTACACTACCAGTCAAAAGATTGAACACATTGCCATTATAATGTTTTTAAAAGAAGTCTCAAGTCTCTAACCAAATAATGGTTTTCTATTTTAATATACTTTCAAATATAATGTATTTCTGTGATGCAAAGCGTCTGAACATTCCTACCTCTAGGGCATTTCATATAGGCTACTATATTTGTTATATTATAGAGCCTAAATGTTGATGTGCAGTTGACAAACTATACATCATTAAAAAGATCTAAGACTCAAGCTTCACATTTTGACTCTTAAAATCTTATATTGACCATAATTTCTTAATATGCTTAAAAGCATACACATTTGGAGAAATATTGATGGATTCTCATATGTTTATATCAATTTTCTATACAGAGGAGTAATATTTGTTATTCTATATTTATTGTCATCATTATGAGTGCTGGATACTGTGTTTTCATCATTCATACTTGCAGCTGGAGGGCGCTCTGCCCCTTTAGTCCACAAATGCCTCAGTAAAAGAAGAGGAATATCATGTGACAATCAAGGAACAAACAGAGGCAAGAGATCGCTAAATATGGCTATTCAAAACACTTTTGAAGACAATAAATACACGATTGAGACGATGAATGCATGTATTGACTGAATTTGCGTCTGAATAGCGCTGGCTCCGTGGGCGTGGCCGCATTAGCAGATAATGAGCTGAATCACAGACTTCTGATATGGCTCTCTTTTCATACAGATTACGTAAACACAGAAGGTTTGTTTTCGATTTGACTTACATGTTTTAAAACCTGACATCTTAACGTTTTTTTTAGACATAAGTGTAATTTTTTTGTCATTAGTATTCACTAAGTTACAGTTCATTTTCTGAGAACTATCAGATTGGACTTCGTTCAGAGGGAGAGGAGAGATCACGCATCATGTTAGTTTTCTTTATTTTACAAAAAGCACAACATTTTGTTTTTACTCTGAGTGTACACAAATAAAAGAAGATATTCCACAGATTAAAATGGTGTATAACTCTTAATTGTATGTGCAACATTGACGGAGTATTTTGAGTCTCTTTCACACTGATAAGAAAAAACCACGGTGGTATCGCCGGCGATACCTTCAGACCTCAGAGTGTTAAGTATTTCCTATTTTTATTCTAATTTGTATTTTGATTGCAATAGCCGTTGACAAGAAGCAGCTAGTTGTTATTCGTATTGCTCGTTACATCTGTTGTGTTTAATGTTGTTTATGTCTATGTGGTGTTTTTAACTAGATAGTCTCAAAAACACCCGTTTCCTGCAATCACAAACATCCAATCCTGTCAGTGTGTGGGCGGGGCTTTTCTCCACTGATTTTCACTGTATTATTCTGAACGACGTCAAACTACTAGCGCTTCTCATGTTTATTGCCTCTTTAAGATGAATCTCTTGATGTATTCCTCATTTGTAAGGATCAAAGTGTCTGCTAAATGATCAACCCCCACTGAAGCCTCACCTGGTGGGCCCTGCAGATCAGATCCAGGTCATGTTTGTGCAGGAACTTGGCCACCACTTCAGCTCCGAAGGTGAAGGACACCCCTCGGTCGTTCTCGCCCCATCCCAGCACGTCCTTGTCCGGGTCGGACCACAGCAGGTCGCACAGGAGGCCCTGATCCGGAACATCTGTGGGTCTCATGATCCTTCTGATCTGCTCCATGGACTGCAGGTCTGGAGACAAACCTGAGGAACAGCAGAAACGTTAGTAACTTGAGGATTCGTGTTAACTTTGCATCCTAGAAAGACTTAAGAGAACCGTGGCCTTGTCGTGCTGCATCTGTTCAGGCATTACATGCGATACGCCTGGGATTCACTGACTCAGCAGTCAGAAATGTGGGAGATGATGTCAGCGCAAGTCATGAACTCATGATGTAAGATGATTTACACACCCTAAACATTTAGTTTCAGTAAACAGAAAAGCAATGTTCAGGCTTCTCATTTTACAAACATCATGTATTCCTGCAGTTCTGTCACACGGAGAAAGATCAGTGTTGAGGAATAACTAAAAGTAAAGATGCAACTTATCCTGTGTTAGTGAAAAATGCCTAACAAGGATGTCCTTGTAAAACGGACACCATAAAAACTCATTCACGTCATTCCCTGTAGCAGAAGAGCTTGTTGTTTAGCAGGTGAAAGTCTCTCTGGGATATCTAGAGGTTTATCTAGGGACCACACCCACCTCCGTGACAACAGAAGATCTTCTCGTCGACGATGGCGGCGATGGGCAGACAGTTGAAACAGTCCGTGAACGTCTTCCAGAGCTTGATGTTGTAGCGTCTCCTGCCTAAACACACAAACATAAGCTTAATATGACCTTTAGGGTTATTTAAAACGAACAGTACTGTGTTGAGCGGTTAAATGTAAATGAATCAAGAGCTCTACAGGGACAGGGTCTGCTAAAAATACACAGCGGTTCCCTTCAGACACACACACAGCACTGCAACAGCACTCAATAATTAATTCTGTGCTGCATAAGAGTCGTTTAAAGTGCACATTTCACTCTTATTACAGTTGAAAACATTACTAAACACAGTCAAATCAGGTTATGCATTTGCGTCCGTTCATGTGGCGAATCATGTTAACGTGAACATCCATGATGCCGTAGTGTTTGAGCAGGATTAGTGATTACAATATACAGCCAAACAATCTGGACACTTAAAATCATGAACGCAATTGTGATTCCTTAACCAGGTTCTGCTAATGCAAAAAACAATTACATTATTTAAATTTAGTGTGTGTGTGTGTGTGTGTGTGTGTGTTTGTGTGTGTATACAACATAAAGATCCCTGTAAAATCCCAAATTCCATTTTGTCCATTTTATTTTTCCCCAAATTACGCTTTTATTTTATTTTTCATTTTAATTTTCTAGATTCCTTTTTGGATAAATTCAATTTTAGTCATTTAAAAGCATATCTAATTAATTGAAATTGTGAATCTAAATTCAACAACAATTTATTAAAAGTTAACAAACTACATTTTTAAAGGTCCTATAAAATCCTTTTTATTTTTTTTCCAAAATTTCAATTTATTTTTCCCAAAGTCCATATTTTCAGTCTTAATTTTTTCTGGATTCCATTTTAATGGTTTAATTAAATTTTAATAATCAAAAAAGCAAGTCTAATTAATTATATTAAAAAAAAAAAAATTATGAAACTTTTAATAAATTGTTGTTGAATTAAGTTTCATAGTTTTTTTTTTTTTTTAATTAATTAGACTTGCTTTTTGATTATTAAAATTTAATTAAACCATTAAAATGGAATCCAGAAAAATTAAGACTGAAAATATGGAATTTGGGAAAAATAAAACGAAATTTGGGGAAAAATAAAAATTATTTTATAGGGCCTTAAAATTAAATTGTTAACTTTTAATAAATTGTTGTTGAATTAAGTTAACAAAAATTAAATTTTAAAAGGCCCTATAAAATAATTTTTATTTTCCCCCAAATTTCATTTTATTTTTCCCAAATTCCATGTGTTAATTTTTCTGGATTCCATTTTGATGGTTTAATTCAATTTTAAAACGCATTAAATCAATTGAATTAACAATTTAATAATTTATTCAAATTTTTTACAATAATAGTTCCCTATGAAATGTTTTAATTTTTCTGCATTAATGATTTAATACAAAAATACACAATTCATTTTATTTATAGAAAAATTTAATGATATTTCTTAAAGAATAAAGTTAATCATTTTATTATTACTTTGAGAAGTGTTGTACAATAATAATATATTTCTGTCATAATTTAAACCAAACTTTTATTTTGTTGTAGTGAAGACATGCAAGTTTGTGTGTGTAAACACTACCAACTTGATGATACTGAAATTTAAAAAATGTGACGATACCAGCATTTCCCCCTAGCATTTGAGCAGATTCTTAAACACCTCTGATTGGCTACTGTGTTCACACACTCAACAGATTGGCCACAATGATCAATGCTAGGGGGAAATGCTGGTATCGTCACATTTTAAAAATTTCAGTACCGAATTCGGTACTTTTGACAACCCTAGTAAACACACGAGCGTCATGCGTGCTTGAGTTCACGTAGTAGACGAAACTGTGCCACTCATTCACAGACTTCATATTCAAAACACACTCTTTTTGTGCTTTGATATTCACAGACACGAGTCCATCTCGCACTATGACTAAGTGTACAGCCCTACTTTTCATCCAAAATTCAGCAGCATTCCACGTTATACTGTTAACTCCATTTTTATGACTGGATTCCGCAATTCCATCCACGTTTTCTGCATATGCAGCAATCATAGGGCCCTAATCATGGCAGTATCTCCTGCACACTCACACTCGTCGTAGAAGCCATAGATGCGGTTGATGGAGGCACACTCGTGGTTTCCCCTCAACAGGAAGAAGTTCTCAGGGTATTTGATCTTATACGCCAGCAGGAGGCAGATGGTCTCCAGAGACTGCTTCCCTCGGTCCACGTAGTCCCCCAGGAACAGGTAGTTGCTCTCAGGTGGGTATCCTCCATACTCGAAGAGCCTGAGCAGGTCGTAGTACTGCCCGTGGATATCACCTGTGGAGAGGAGCGCGTCTCATTTACTGCAATGACATGATGTAACTGCAATCAGAGCGAGCACATGACTGCTCAACTGAATGAAAGATTTATGTTACTCACCGCAGATCTTCAGCGGCGCTTCCAGCTCCAGGAGGATGGGCTGGCTGAGGAAGATCTCGCGGGATTTCAGACACAATCCACGGATCTCGTTCTCCTGCAGCTGAACGTTTTTGCCAGGCTTTGACCCTCTCACTGCAAACGCACAAACAAACACACAGTTAACCAAAGTTTTCGTCTGGTTCTTCGACCCTCTTGACAGGGAAATACATAATGAGAGAGCAATAAACAATCACATGACAGTTATGCAAGTGTGATTATGTTTATTACACCTAGTTTCCTGAGTACACGTTATTTTAATATCATTTACACACTATTATAGTTTTTATTTTAATTGGAGTTAAAGTTGTCATTTTGTTGTGTTTCTGTGATTTTTATCAGTTGTTTTATGTTATTTATGGGTTTAGGTTCAGACTACAGCTGTAACATAAAACAAAGATGTGAACAATTCCTCAATGTGTGTTTAATAAACAGCCACACTTAAATAACCAGCAGGCGTCATCATATGTAATTATGTAATTGCCCGGTTAGTTAAGCAATCGTTTCTTGCAAGTGTGCGTCCAGTGTCGCAAATCCAAACCCTGCAGTAATTTCCGACAAACAATACTTGAGCTTGCAGGGAAAAGTGTGGCAATATGCGGATAAACATGGTGCTCCCTAATGGCCTTTCTGTGATCCACTGCATCCCATCAGCACAGGGAAGGGAAGTAGGTTAGGTTGGCGTCACTGAAGTCTTCCTGTCTGCAGACGTGCCCTACTTGCAGAGGATCAAAGTGACCTACAGGATTCATCCCTAATGTGCAACACAGCCTTTACCGAAAGCAAACAGATCATCCCGCAATCCCATTTCACCCCTTCAATGCCTTCCTGCTCGCAGATTTCACATCGATCTCGTTTTTATTGCGCTGGAACTCCAGGGAACAGTCGAAGCCTGGCCCGTGCTCCACGATGGCCTGTTACTGCCCAGCGTTTCTATTTTTACCCCGTGTTTTGAGCAACTGGCACACAGTTCTGCAGCTCTGGACTGAAGCTTGTTTTTGTTTTGCTGGTTACTGAAAGTTTGGGCCGGCTGGGAGGACGGAATGCACCGTGCGGACTGGGCAAAAATCCCTGATTTATCCATATAAAGAAATTTGAAATGGTTATTTGATACATCAATAATTTTCCCATTGAATTAGTAAAGTAAAAACAGCATACACATAATGTGATAAATTGAGTTTCTGTGATATAAAAACATTTATATAATTAACAGGATGTAAGAATTGTGGTGACTTACATTTACATACAGTAGGGTTTCCCAAACTGGGGTTAAAAATTAAAATAACTTTAATTAAAAGAAAAATATATAAAATATATATATAATAATATATATATATATATATATATATATACACACACACACACACACACACTCTTTTCTTTTTAATTATATATTTTATTATATAGATATTAATCATAAAAACACAAAAAACTAAAATAGGATTCGGTGTATACATGAATAATTATGTTGAATATTATTATATAATACATTATAAAATATAATAAAATATGCAAATCAAAATAATAAAAAAATTAAACTAAAAATTAAAAATAAATAACTTTAAAAAAGTAAATATTAAATGATCTCTCTCTCTATATATATATATATTTTAATATTATATATTTATAATATATTATATAATAAAATACTAAAATAATAACTTTAAAAAAATAAAAGATTAAATAAACTATATATATATAAATATTAATTACATAATACATTATAAAATATAAACATAAAATGTTAATATAATTAAATTAAAAATGAAAATAAATAATTTAAAAAAAGAAATTCAAATGATTAATTAAATGAACTACATACATTAATAATTACATTTAAATATTATTATATGATACATTATAAAAGATGAAAAGAAAAGATGAAAATAAATACATATTATATTTAAATATTAATATAATATATTATAAAATAGAATAAAATATTAAAATAATATAATTAAATAAGCATTAATCAAAAAACATAACATACATTTATCTGTGTATATATATATATATATATATATATATATATATATATATATATATATATATATATATATATATATATATCAAAGTCTTATTTTTAGAGTTTCGTGTTTTTTGATTAATAATATTTATTGAAATAGATTTTTGATATTTTAATACATATAAATACACAAACACACACAGGTATAAAAGTGGAATAAATGAGTCATTACACCATATGAATTTCCACTGGCTGTCTACATAATCTCATTACATGAGAACGAACCCTAACAGAGTGAAGCGAGAGAGGAAGGACTGCCTGACACACTCCACACAACAGAGCTGTGAGACTTATAACAGCAGCCACAACAATGAGCAATGGGCTCTTTTAGCGAGTGCTGAGAGACGCTATTCAACCAGATGATGTCAAGTCGCTTCATCACCATTAGCTGAACCTTCCTTAAAGGAATCATTCACCAGTAATGAAAACACCACGCAAAAGTTGCACAGCCACTGATGACACATGTCAAAATCTGCACCATTAGCAGCATATTTGTTTATATTAACCTTTTAATTCTACAAAAATTCTCTACAGCATACAGGTTTGGATTGAGTAATGAGTGAACAGTCCCTTTAAATGCTGATTGACGTCACTATGTTTGGGATTCAGTGATCTAAAATAAAATGGTGGGGGTTTTTTGCATTTGTTTTCAAGCATAATGCGGTTACCTTAAATTGAGATCCTCCTCGTTTTTGTGACAAACACTGCTCTGAATTGTTAAATTATATAATCTGCTAGTTATGCAATAAAAAACAAATTGCCCCCTTAAAAAGCTTCAAAGCAGCTTCCCCAACGCTGGCGCACAGATCCAGCACATCACAAGGTTTAAGGCTGTGACTGTGCTAGTATGCATACTATGAGTCACTGTTCCAACAAGGCTCGACTTTCCTCCCGCACCGCCAACTGTTTCTCACAGCAGTTCTCCACTACAAAGAAAACACAACCCCACATGGCGGGAGATCCGCCCGCATGATCTGAAAAACACTTCGGAAAGATTAAAACACGCTAAATGTGGAGCAAAGCCATCGTGTTTTGAGTTGAGCTTCACAATGAATGAAGCCCGAACATGACGCAAGCAAAAGTAAAATGATTTGTACACACACGGCAGCATATCTCATGAACGTGTCTGGGCTGTGCGGCTGCCGTCACTCCCTGGAATGAGACACACATTCCAAACTACACCTTCCCAAGGTGCACACACGCGTGAGCTCACATGTGAACACAAACACAACTGAGAGTGGCTTTTCTGAAAGCATCTTTATGGTAGGGCTGTGCCATTATTTCATTTCGATTTTGGTTTCCAACGATTATAAAAGATAATTGAGGTAAAATGATTATTGTGGCGCTGACGCTCCTTCCATCCCTTCACAGCACTTTCATTCCTCCCTAAAAGCCCAAATTTGACATCCAAAACAGCCAAGTAAAAACCAGTCTACTGTCGCTAAACTGCGGGACGTTTTTGATATTAAACTGTGTTATTAAAGGCGCATTAAGAGACACTGACTGTTCACCAGGTGGCTTTCTGTGTGCGCTCCGATTCGGAGCCAAACACGGATAAGCAGACGGGCTTTGGATGTAAACAGTGGGTTGTGTCTTCAAACCTACATAGTTTAGAAAGAAAACAGGTGTGTATCAGTGTATTGGATGCGTGCATTAGCTCTTAAAGTGACAGCAGCCTAAAAAACCTGCTGCCGTCTGTCATTAAAGGGTTAGTTCACCCAAAAATGAAAATTCTGTCATTTATTACTCACCCTCATGTCGTTCCACACCCGTAAGACCTTCATTAATCTTCAGAACACAAATTAAGATATTTTTGATGAAATCCGATGGCTCATTGAGGCCTGAGCAATGATATTTCCTCTCTCAAGATCCATTAATGTACTAAAAACATATTTAAATCAGTTCATGTGAGTACAGTGGTTCAATATTAATATTATAAAGCGACGAGAATATTTTTGGTACACCAAAAAAAACTAAATAACGACTGCTTCATGAAGCTTCGGAGCGTTATGAATCTTTTGTGTCGAATCCTGATTCAGATGTGTCAAACTGCTGAAATCACGTGACTTTGGAGCTCCGAACTGCTGATTCGACACAAAAGATTCATAACGCTTTCATTTTTTTGGCGCACCAAAAATATTCTCGTGGCTTTATAATATTAATATTGAATCACTGTACTCACATGAACTGATTTAAATATGTTTTTAGTACATTACTGGATCTTGAGAGAGGCATGCAGGCCTCACTGAGCCATCGGATTTCATCAAAAATATCTTAATTTGTGTTCTGAAGATGAACAAAGGTCTTACGGGTGTGGAACGACATGAGGGTGAGTAATTAATGACATTAATTTTTGGGTGAACTAACCCTTTAATGATAATCAAACAACAAAACAACAAAAAAAGAATGAATTTGACTGAATAACTTAAGTAGCTTTAATAAGGATTAATCTATATTTTCACAGACAAGGCTTAAGATAATCCTTGACTAAATGCATATTTGAGCCGTTTTATCTGAAAGAAACTTGCACTTACATATCTTGAAATATGTCAGTGCCATTGTTTTGTCTCAAGATGAACACCAGTAATGTTTTTTTCTAGTGAACATTTATAAAAACTACTTAAATGCCCTAATTCAATAAGGCCTAATCCTGACTTTGGCTAAGCCCTGTCTGTGAAACCAGGCCATAATGTATACAACAAGTAGGGCTGGGACGATACGCCCATCTCTAGTATGACTGTTGTCTTACATAATTAATTTGAGGACTTTTTTCTTACATTAGTTAACCTAGTATTAGTTTTTGCTGAAGTATTGATAATTGCGAAATAAGACTTTGATTGTATTGCCCACCAATAATCGTGATTTCAATATTGACCAAAAATAATCGTGATTATGATTTTTGCCATAATCGAGCAGCCCTACTTTATGGTTCCTTTTGTTATTGATACAGAGATTTTCTCTGTTTTACTCATGATGTTTTACTTCTACTTCTAACTCAGTAAGTCATTAGCAAATTATTACAGTCTGGTAGAATGAGCATGAAGGCATTTGGTTTATCTATCATTACAATAACATGTCTGTGATCAATTTTCCAAATAGTAAAAGCCAATCCTCAAAAGTGTGAATCCTCAGACAATCATGTCGCTCCATCTGATCGCCTCAAAAGTTAAAGAGGCTCATTACAAAATACCGTTTAGGATATACAGAAGAAGATATTTCAATTTGAGTCAGATCCTTGTGTTTTCTGTTCTTCCTGAATCTCTTGAATACCTAATAATATTCATCCCTTCAGTTTAAGGCCAATTCACAGCGCACCGACAGACGGAAACAGACACTTTGTCGGATCAGTGTTACTCCTGTCGGAGTCTGCCGGAGCTTGTTTTCACAGATTGAACATGCTGAATTGGCGTTAGAAGTGACGTGCTGTAATCTGGAGACTGCTGGCGTTGGTCTGCGTCTGTCGGTGCAGTGTGAATTAGCCTGTTTTTTAAGAATATTTCGAATCCCCAGTTTTCTGACTTTGTGTATTCTACTCTTCATCCTAAACTCTTCAATTCATGAATTTGAGAAGGACTTGGGCTCCAGGACTGGTATTCCCCACCCATGAACCACGAGGCAGGTCCTGGCACACATCGGGCGGTTATGTAATGGGAGATACTGCCAAGGAAACAGCCGTATTAAGAGTAAGCGAGCAGATATAGGTGCAGTCCTCACACCCCGCCAGGTTTCTAGGCTGTATAGCAATAAACATGCAGGCGGTGTGTTTGGCTCCATATAAACTCTGACGAGGTGGAAAAACAGGGAGAGGTTTCTAAGGAACAGGGTTAGCTTTATCATGAGAGCAGCTCACATGAAAAATATGTGGCTTGAAGACCAGCTGGACGTAGCGCACGTCTGAGACTAAATCTTATGCGTAGTCAAAAGTAGGTGTAAAGTGAAAAATCATGCCTTGTTCAAAAAAAGTTTCGTTTCTTGTCTGTGAGTTAACACTGCAGACGTGAACTTAGGGCCCTATGATTTCTGCAATGCAGAAAACACGGATGGAATCGCGGAATCCAGGCATAAAAACGGATCACTGCATAACATGGAATGTCACGGAATTTATTAAATTTTGGTTTAATAAATCAAATGTAGGTCAGTACACTTAATCACGATATTGACTAGCGTCTGTGAATATTAAACTATCGCCATATCATAAACACGCAAAAACTCAAAGGTCTTCATGACAACCTTTCAAAATAAAAGTTTGGTTTAACTTGAAGAAAATAATAAATAATATGATAATAAATAATAATAATAATAATACAATTATTATTATAACTATTTTAAGGAATAATCAAACATTTTTTCTTCCATGTTTTAATTTTAAAACCTCCGTTGTGCAGTTTTGCCAAAAAAAGAGAAAGGGTTTGTTTAACTTTCATTTGAGAAAAAAGTGAAAAAATTAAGATAAATAAAGGGTTTATGCCTTTTATTACCATAAAAATTAAAATACACAATACAGAATTTCTGGAAAAAAAAAAAAAATTAAAGGGCCCTATTATTGTAAAAAAAAAAAAAAATAAAGTTGTTTTTATGAACTCATTTAATTAGACATGAACAAAAACAAAAAATGGAATTTTTAAATATTTAAAATTTTGTTAAACTTTTAATACATTGCTGTTAAATTGTATAAGTTTAATGATTTCGATTAATTAGACATGATTTTTGATTACTAAAATTTAATTTACCATTAAAATGGAGTCCAGAAATATTAAAACAGGAGAAAAAAAAATCCAGAAAAATTAATATGGAAAAAATAAAACAAAATTTGGGGGTGGGGGATCAGCAGTTTCATTGACATCCGTCCTATCTTGCTCACACTTTTAACAAGCAGGGATGTTTCACAAATTATAAATAACCTTTTACATGCTCAGGACGTTTGCGTTTGTAAGAACATACAGGGAGACTTTGGATAAACGCGGACTCGTTAAGTAACGTTTACTCACTGAAATCAGATGTCATGAGCAAATTCTGTTCTTTATTATTAGCAGATTTAAGTTTATAACTGTGGTGAATAACATCTCGACTATCACTGCGGTAGAATGAGTCAGCGTGGACACGCATTGTCTATGTTGGGCGTAGTTGTGTCTGGTCATAGTAGTTCAGTCCGATCAGCTGTTTACATGTCTTATCGAACGGATTAGAAAAGATTTAAACCACCACTTACAATTCATTCCGACTGACTTCTTATTCCGATTACAACCGGATTATTAGCGTCCATGTAAATGCAACTACCGGTTATTTCCCGAATCCAACTTTCATTTGAGAAAAACGTGAAAAAAAAAAATTCTTATTGTAAAAAAAAAAAAAAAAGAAAAGAAAAAAAGTTGTTTTTATGAATTCATTTAATTAGACATGAACAAAAACAAAAAATGGAATTTTTAAATATTTCAATTTTGTTAAACTTTTAATACATTGTTGTTAAATTGTAGAAGTTTCGTAATTTCAATTAATTAAACATGATTTTTGACTACTAAAATTTAATTTAACCATTACAATGGAGTCCAGAAATATTAAAACAGGAAAAAAACAACAACAAAAAAAGAAGAATTTAGAAAAATTAATATGGAAAAAAAATAATTTTTATTCCAATTACAACCGGATTATTAGGGTCCATGTAAAAGCAGCTACTGGTCATTTCCCGAATCCATTAAAACTTCTGCACTATCCTGACAGAAACTATCCTAAGAAATGTAATACAATCCTTTTTAGTTATCAAACAATACATTAAAATGATCCAAGGTGTGCATGTACTATTTTTAATGCAGGTGAATTATGAAAATCACAGTACAAATCATAAAAATGACCTATTTCATATGAAAACAATCCTAAAAGGATTGATGGACTCCAAAGCAAAAGAACATGCATGTGAATAGTTTCACGTTGAATAACTGCTGCATGAACTTACAATATATATATATATATATATAACACACACCTTGAAAAACTCACTAAACTCATCTGTACAAGTCTTGCATACAGAAAGGAAAGCAGCAGTGTTATGTAAACATCTTTTCATGAGTCAAGAATTGTACTGTATACAATAAAACAAATTATTATATAATTACAAGGTGCACTCACTGCTTCATTGTGTTTACTGCTTTATTATAATGCACAGCACACAATAAAGCAATAACATTATGAAACATACGGCTGTATAATAAAATTAGACTTACAAAATATAAGACAGAACTCTGTTTTCTCACCAAATTAATTTTCCAGATGTTTGTGATTAATGCATAAAGATGTTTTAAAATCATTTTACACTATCAAAGAACAAAAACAGCTGAGCTAAACTAGAAAAAAAATATGAATTTAGGCCTGGAAATAACAATTTCCAGATTTCAGTGACCCTGATAAACATCAAATCTGTTTAATATCAGTATTATATTGCATATTTTTGTATTTAACGATGCCTTAAGCTCAGCACATACAGTTCGGCTGTGTCTCAAAGCACAGTGGCTCTCTATATAGACTGTATTTTGTGAAATAATCCTGAAAATTCCTCCTATTCGGAACACCGAAACTAAACGCGCCACAAAATCCAGTCAGAACCGTCAGTGAGGCGCTAACGGTCAGCTAACCCTGTTAGCTCAGCTCGACAGCTCTAAATACGAGCCATTTAGCTGATAAATCAGACATATTCATATTCATATACTACACTTATAATGATTATGTAATTATTTACCTTATCTTGAGAATATTTTAGCCGTTGTTTGACGTGAAACTTACCCTCGAGCAGGCGCTGAATGATGCTGTCTATGTTGAGTTTGTCGATGTCAGCCATGACTAGCCGAATAAATCACAAACACCGCCACTCAGAACACACCAGGAATGTCAAATAAAACTATTCCGATTACAAATAAACAGATTTATTACACAAAAGGTTAAAAAATAGCGGGCCGTCAGACGCGCGTGCTGCGGCGATGGCACACCGGCTCTGCGGAAGGACACATTACACACGCTCAGCCACAGCGCAGCTGCTAGAGCCCGGCGCGCGGAGGGATACAACACAGCTGCACGAAGGAGGAAAAATAGTGCGGAGGAAATGGGATGGAGCGCTTTCACAATAATGTGTGACGTCGAATATTAAAGGGTTAGTTCACCCAAAAATTAAAATAATGTAATTAATTACTCACCCTCATGCCGTTCCACACCCGTAAGACCTTCGTTAATCTTCGGAACACAAATTAAGATATTTTTGATGAAATACGATGGCTCAGTGAGGCATTTCTCAGTGACATTTCCTCTCTCAAGATCCATTAATGTACTAAAAACATATTTAAATCAGTTCATGTGAGTACAGTGGTTCAATATTAATATTATAAAGCCACAAGAATATTTTTGGTGCGCAAAAAAAAACAAAATAACGACTTATATAGTGATGGTCGATTTCAAAACACTGCTTCAGGAAACTTCGGAGCGTTATGAGTCTTTTGTGTCAAATCATGATTCGGATCGCGTGTCAAACTGCTGAAATCACGTGACTTTGTCGCTCCGAACCGCTGATTCGACACACTGATTCATAACGCTCCGAAGCTTCCTGAAGCAGTGTTTTGAAATCAGCCATCACTAAATAAATCGTTATTTTGTTTTTTTGGCACACCAAAAATATTCTCGTCGCTTTATAATATTAATATTGAACCACTGTACTCACATGAACTGATTTAAATATGTTTTTAGTACATCTTGAGAGAGGAAATGTCATTGCTCAGGCCTCACAAAGCCACCGGATTTCATCAAAAATATCTTAATTTCTGTTCTGAAGATTAACGAAGGTCTTACGGGTGTGGAACAGCATGAGGGTGAGTAATTAATCATTTTTGGGTGAACTAACCCTTTAAATGGTATGAAATACTTTTTAGCTATATAATATTGATATAAATAATACGTTTTAACATTAATTTCATGGAAACTAACCGCATCCTCCTCATCAATGCTAAAAGGAATGAGGCTTTATTATGTCATTTGTAAAGTATGGCTGAGGAAACATGTTGAGAGATGCTCAGCGTCATATTTCATCATCTCTTCTTTTAGGAAATGATGTTTCACCAGCATCCTGGTCTCGTTGGATTGCATAAAGAACACTGACAGGCTGAGTAAACCACACTGACACTGTGACACAATTTTATTTTATCCCCGTAACAGCAAAACAACATTGTGTTGGAAACCACATATAAATAATGTAAAAATTTAAGTAAAATGTCAAAATCAATTGCAATATTAAATAGAACAAAACATATTTTGAATGAAAACTCATCATAGTTCCATACATGACTTATTGTGTGGAGGTGTGGGGTCGTACATATAAAACTAATATAAATCCAATATATATGTTACAAAAAAGAGCTATAAGGATTATAAAAAACGTTGACTATTATGAACCAACTAATAAATTGTTTATAAAATTGCTTTAAAATTTGTTGATTTAGTGGATTTTTATACCACACAGGTATAAGGTATATAATAATTTACTTCCAAACTGTATCCAGAGGCTGTTCAAAATAAGAGAAAGTCAGTATAAATTAAGAGGAGTGTGTTTAAGAAAATAAGGGCAAGAACTAATATAAAAAGTAGAAGTATATCTGTCAAAGGGGTAAACTTATGGAATAATTGTGACAAGGAATTAAAATTGTGTACATCACTTTGTAAATTGAAGAAGATGTTTAAAAGCAAGGTGATAAATAATTATATAATTTAATATGAAATATTTGAGTATGTATTGTATTATTATTTGAAATTTGTATTTTTGAAATTATCTACGTATATTTTTGGACCGAAATAAAATTTTTGTTGTTGTTGTTGTGTCTAAGAGGATAAGATGATTTTCCATTAGAAGATCCATTTTTTCCTCCACTTTTTTTTAAATTAGAAGTTCATTATAATTCTTTTGGACAAATAGAAAGAGATTCAAATATATTTTACAAATTATAATAGTGAGTTTCAGATTGTAAGTGTTTCTCCTCTGATGAAAAGGATATTCAGAGCTGTGCTGTCCTCTAGTGTTTGTCATGGGCAGTGAGTTTCAATTCAATTCAACTTCTTTCTATTCATGACTGTGAATTTGAATTACAGAAAGAATTCACTGAATTGCATTTCAAAGAAATTCAACACAGTCACACAACAAAACATATACAGCAGCAAAATAACACCCTGATATGTAGAATATCTTTTATATTTGAAAGTTTTGTTTTCAGAACATTATATAAATAAATTGAGGGGGAACAAATACATATTGTCATCCGGGTTTTATTCTATGTATAATATAGTGAGTAAATTTGAGCATTCTGGGTAATGAAGTACTCCTCTATCATGGTACAAAAAATGATTAATTTTTAGTGCAATATATCAATCAGATGTGTCATTTCAAACATGACTTAATAATAATATAAGATGGTGTTTCTGTAAATAGCCCACATGTTGTGTGGACGAGAACACGATTATGATATAATTCACATTAAGTATTATTTAAAACTAAACAGCAGTTATAATGATTTATTTAATCCTTACAGCAAATATAAATATAATTTGCTAAGTATAAAAACAATATAAGTCAATGATAGAAAAGCTTATGACACCACTGGTGGTTAAAATCCTGTGCATTTTGTTTGTTTTGGTTGTGCTTCAGCTCTGCGTGACTGTGTGGATGAATATGAGCTTCACAAGTAGATAATGCTTTATAGTGAATAGTATTACTCACCTGCTGAATAATAAAAACACCATCATCAAATCATCACCATAATCTTCTCGCAATCTCTGAAAAGCCGAGCTAATGTTGATTCTTGTTTTATTACAAGCTCTGTCATGTTCTCTTTTCGCCAGCAGACTCTCCTCTGTTCGGCATTTGTTTAAAGGGTTAGTTCATGCAAAAATTACATTTTTGTCACTAAGTACTCATCCTCAAGTCGTTCCACACCTTTGTTTTTGTCTTTCCAGAAGAGGGCAGAGCTTTAACAGCTCAACAACAACAAAGCTGGAGAATCTCACGCAGCCAAAATGAGGATTGTCAGTAACGGTGTTCAGCCTTACATTGTTCAAACCGGAGTCAACACTGATGGAGAGACTCAGGAAGAAGTTACAACTTTTAGACGTTTCTGAATGGTTAGTGGATAAATTGATGTAGTTGCTGTGGAGTTGATTCAACTCATCCACTAGCATGTGCCGTCATGTTCATCTTTTGTGTTGAATTGACCCTCGTTTGTGAAGCAGTCCGGCGTAAAATGACGGCATGACAACAACACTCGACTACAACAACTCTTCCTCTTCTCTAAAGCAGCCCAACATGGCTCCGCCCCCTTTGTTGCATGTTCTCGGGGGCGGGGTTTATGTAAATTTTAGGGTTAATTATGTCACCAATCCAGGAAGAAGCTCATTGTAGTCCCTACCAACCATCTAAAAGCGATTTCTGTAAAAGAAAATATCTCTCTTTGCATTGAACTTTGAGTGTCGTAACTTTGCAGATGTTGTTTATGATCAAACAGCAACATTAAACACTAACTAAAGTTCATAATCATAATCATCCACCCCTTTAAAACGGGTAATTCCCCAGAGGTTGAAGATTTAGCAGCTCCATGTTAATCTTTCTCGCTCATTGCAACTTTTCTCTTTTCTCTAAATTTTCTGTGAAAACCATCCCATCAGGTCTTAAATATAAACACTTATAACAGGCAGACACTTATAAGACAAAAACACATTTTGGAAGAAGGATTGCTGATGAATTGACTCGTTTAAATTTTAATTATCAACAAAATGGCAGTAAAAAGGTTTTATATATGTACATTTCATAATGTTTCAGGAGTAAAACTACAAGAAAGTCACAAAATGCAATTTCATCTTCAGCTCTTCCTCTTTCATACAGATGTTCTGGAGCAGAAGGATTGTGACTCTTTAAAATAGACTGAGGAACAGGAGCTCCTGACCCATAATCCTCTGCTCTTCGGCTCCGGTCTGTTTCCAACAATACCAACCCATCCAGCCCCTGGATTAACAGTGACACACTGTGTGAGACAGACAGAAGTGGGAGAACACTTGACACATGAACTCAGGAATCATTCATGTCCTGTGATATAAAATGACAGTGTTGTATTAAACAGATACACGTGTCAAGAACTCTATATTCTATATAGAACCTTTTCTAAGTGTACCCATTGCAGATGTTTTTTTAAGCATAAAGTTGCTTAATTTTGATATTATTATTATTGTAGAAAACAAGACTTGATATCTGAAGTAATTTTGATGTCTTGATTTTTAAAATAATTAGATATTTGTACTGGAAAACAAGACAAAAATGTTGAGGAAGAACATCCTTTTCTTGCACAGAGGTAATCAAGGTCCTGTGGGGCATCAGACACCCGAGCGTCTGTCCTGGATGGGACGTCCCGAGCCGTCAGTGCTGTTAATGACAGCGGGATCAGACAGAGCTGCTCATTGTCTCGGTCGCCGCATTAAGACTGTATTAGATTACAGGCCGCACACAGAAATAACACCGCAGGCTTTGACTTTATCCCAGCAGAAGGAAAAAGTACTGCCACCTGTTCTGAGAGTCACTCAGTGAGGGGCATGATGATCCAATGATGACATTCTCTGATGTCACATCCTGTTCTGAAGAAAACTCTGTTACTTTCAAACATGAATCTGCTCGATATAAAACAATTTACTCAGCTATAATTTGATTATATACACAACGTCTACTCACCAACATGTGTGCTCTTGTGTTCCCGCCAAAAAATGATGTCACTTCCTGGAGGATGATGTCATTATGGAACTGGCTTTTGTCTGTTAAAAGGATTTTTTTCAAAAGAAAAACAGGACAGAATGTGATATCGAGGGTCTAGGAAAAAAAGATTATCAATTAAAACGATATTTCCAAAATATTTAATTTAAACATAGGACAAAAATAAAAGAAATACCGTGAATATTTCTTTAAAAACCTATTTCTGAGAAACTCTAACTTGCTATTTGAAATCACCACAACAAACACACCCCACCCAAAAGGATCACACTATCTTGATAGCTCCGCCCTAAATTCACAGGCACCTCCCCTATCATGAGTAGACACACCCCCTGCTGCTGACTGGCTCACACTCTCTCCTCCCCCATCATAAGTGGACACGCCCCCTATTCCCCTACTGCTGATTGGCTCACACTCTCTCCTCCCCCATCATGAGTAGACACACCCCCTGCTGCTGATTGGCTCACTCTCTCTCCTCCCCCATCATGATTGGACACGCCCCCTACTGCTAATTGGCTCACTCTCCTCCCCCATCATGATTGGACACGCCCTCTACTGCTAATTGGCTCACTCTCTTCCCCCATCATGAGTGGACACGCCCCCTACTGCTGATTGGCTCATTCTCTCTTCCCCCATCATGAGTGGACACGCCTCCTACTGCTAATTGGCTCACTCTCCTCCCCCATCATGAGTGGACACGCCTCCTACTGCTAATTGGCTCACTCTCCTCCCCCATCATGAGTGGACACGCCCTCTACTGCTAATTGGCTCACTTTCCTCCCCCATCATGAGTGGACACGCCCCCTACTGCTGATTGGCTCACTCTTTCCTCCCCCATCACGAGTGGACATGCCCCCTACTTCTAATTGGCTCACTCTCCTCCCCATCATGAGTGGACACGCCCCCTATTGCTGATTGGCTCACTCTCCTCCCCCATCATGACTGGACACGCCCCCTACTGCTGATTGGCTCACTCTCTCTCCTCCCCCATCACGAGTGGACATGCCCCCTACTTCTAATTGGCTCACTCTCCTCCCCCATCACGAGTGGACACGCCCCCTACTCCTAATTGGCTCACTCTCCTCCCCCATCATGAGTGGACACGCCCCCTACTGCTGATTGGCTACAAGTGTCTGATCCACTTTCAACAGAGTTTCTTAGAAATTGCTTACTGCACCTTTAAATCTTTTATTCAATATATTATGCCTTATGGAGGAAACATGAACATATATATATATATATATATATATATATATATATATATATATATATATATATATATATATATATATGGTAGGTATATATTTGATTACTCATATATTTGTGCTTGCTCTGCTAGTTTCATGTCTCTTGTATCACAACACTCTTTCTTCTCACACAATAAAATAATTTACACTCAAATCAATATTTCATGTCAATTTATTTATTTACCCATTACAATATTTTGTAGGTAAATGTTGACAGGTCACATGCCAAAGGTGCAAACAGAATATCATACATTAAAAAAAATCTGTAACTTTCCGGAACTTCTTGCCTGTCAATTATAAACCAGTGGGCGTGTACAAGCACACAGGGAGCGCTGGGATTGGCTGAGGACTGAATGAACTATTCCTGGTCCTTCTCCTCTCCGTGAGTGATGATATGGACCAGATTCCGGTAGTCCAGGTTTCCCGCAGCATCTGGAGGGAAAGCGGCGAACATCTGCTCCATCTGAAAATGACACGACAGTCAGTGGTGCTGTCACTGTATCCATGGCAACTGTCAATCATCAGCATCAACCTGCAATGTACATGTGAGAAACGCCTCACCTCCTCTGCAGTGAATCTGTCCGCCTGTGTGGTCAACATCTCAGTGACACTGAAGAGAAACGGTTCAATGAAATCAATCATATTTCAGGTCAAAATAAACTCAAAATGGGCTGTTTACTTTCTTAATAAATATGCATGTTAAAAATAACTTACTATTCCTTCTTCAGGATTCCCTTCCCTTCAGGATCAAACACTTTGAAGGCGTTGAGGATGGTTTCCTCTGGATCGGCACCTGTAATGAAACAAATCCCCATCAAACCCTCTGATTGACAGATCACGAGTTAACTTTTCAACATGTCACATGTTCACAGCCATGCTGAAGAAACCTGCCTTTGAGTTTCTCTCCAAACATGGTGAGGAACACGGTGAAGTTGATCGGCCCCGACGCCTCCTTCAGCATCTCGTCAATCTCTTCCTGCTTCACATTAAGCCGTCCTGTTAAAAGACAGAAGAGAAGCATGATGGGAAATGGGATTCAACACATCTGTTAGTTCTGTATCACTTGTTGCCATCAAATCTAACCAGACGTACCATTTTTCAAAGTTTCTGTTATATATTTGACTATTAAATATAATTATCAGTCAATAATCGGTATCGGCCGATAAAAAGCAATTATTTTCACTATCAGTTATTGGCTGATTGTTTAAAACAGCTGATGATCAGGGTCGATGCATTAACAGTTTAAAGAGATATTTCGTATTTTAAAAAAAAATCATATATATATATTAAAATATAATAATTTAATAATGTATAGGCTATAATAAAAATATTTAATTTTGTATTTTTAAAGTTTTTAAACTAAAATGTAAATAATAATATATATTATTTAATTAAAATTAAATTAATATATATACATGCATAAAATTACATATCAACAGCCTTACTTTTCACATTAAAGTTTTAAACATTTCAGATTGAATTAATCTATAAACTATTATTTCTTATAAAGAAGAAAAAGAAGAATATTGCATGTTTGCATGTTTATTTTTTATGATCTCGTTTGTGTTCTGAAGGTGTAAATCCTGTCGTAACGAACCTAGAGCTGCAAATGTGTCTCTCAGGTCATTCTTATCAATGAATCCGTCTCTGTTCTGGTCCATGATGGTAAATGCCTGAAAAAAGAGAGAAGAATAACAAATTAATCCCAGAGGAAAAGCTTATTATCATTAACTAAAACCAAAACCATGAAAAATATTTAAAAGAAACATGCGGAGCCCCACACATAACATGCAAGCACAAAAAAAAGTATATTGTGGCTACAAATTAAGAATTTCCTGCGTTTTAGGAAATCTAAACTAATTTGTTCCCTCGAAATTACCAAACCTTTAACTGAAATAAAATAAAATAAAAATGAATTCTGAAATATTATCAAAAACTACAATAGCATCAGTGATACTAAAATAACACTGTTTCAAACTTTTCTGTATGTTTTGCTGAAGTATCAGCTTCATCTAAGATGTAACTCCAGCTGAATGTGGAAAGCAGCTCAGATCATTTGGTCTTCGGAATCGGATGAGGATTTGAGACTATTTGAGACATTGTCGAGCTCCCGTCACACAATGCCACGCATGAGCCAGTTATCCTAACAGAATTCAGTGAATCTGGTATGTTAAGGAGTGTCTCTATAAATATATATTTCAGCCCTCAATAGGGATCAGACGGGAATATCAGATTCCACAGGGAGCTTTACAGAAAGACACACTCCCGACGCACGTCACAGCAGCTGCGCTCTTTAAAGGAGCAGTTCATCCCATAATGAAAATACCCTCCGGTGCTCCTCGGGAAATATTGAAATTAAACGATTGTTCTTTATTTTACTTTGATAATGTTTTGGATTTAATCTTTTGTATTTTGGGGGGATTTTATGGTACTAAATAATATTTATGCACTAGTTATAATCCATTTATTCACTTTTTGAGCAAAAAAAAAAAGAAACTTTTTGACCTAAAAAAATGAAATTTCCAATGTAAACTTTAATCTTGAATTATTTGTATCACAGACTGACGTTTGGTCTCTTTTTAAAGAACACACTTGGCAGATTATTGCAGAAGTGGAAAAAGTAAAAAAAAAAAAAAAAAAACGTAATAAAATAAAAAGTTTATATAAAATTATTGAATATTAAGTTTATTGTTATGAAAAATGCACAAAAACACAATTTTTATTTAAAATATATATTTTCCAAAGCATATTTTACTCTACAACTGCTAGAAAATCAAAGCCATAAATCTAAACAAGTTGTGTTCCAAATTTAAGGTTGATATCTCAAAAAATGAGCTTTCAGTAATATTTGGTTTGGGCGCAGTACCGAACACTTCCACTAGATGAAATTCGTCTCCCGTTCATTTTTGACAGCGAGGAGCACAAGTGTGACTGTTCTTCTCAGGACCATTTAACATTTTCGAATCACGTCCATGATTTTTTTGCGCGTTCACAAAGCAAGTGCCAAAACATTTACCAAGTTTCGTACCTTGAAGCAAAAAATATCTAAAAAAAATTACAAATTGTAACATTTTTCTGTCAAAAATGACCAAAGAGCACCAGATTGTTATTTAAATTGATTGAAAGCCAAATAAACTTAACTAGCTAAGCTAAAACTGCAAAAACTGAAGCTTGGCGTCACTGATCAAACCTGTTGAATGTGCATGAAGGATATTTGAGAGCTGCACTGGACAGGAAGTGAATAACAACTTAAATTTGGGGCTGATTCTCACACAGAGCATCACATGACTCCAAAAGACCTGAAACAACGCAGATGGACTACTATTATGAGCCAAGTTTGTGTTTTTGGAGTCTGAAAGCCACTGTCTTCAAGTCATACAGGTTTGAGTAAAAGATGACAGAATATTAATTTTAGATGAGCTACACTCTTAAAAATATTTTTTGCATCAATGGTTCCATGAAGAACCTTTAACATCCATAGAACCACTAAAAGCGTCTTTATAGCAGAAAAAGGGTCTTTTTTTGGTTCTTTTTGCTCACTGAAGGTTCTAACCAATGATTCTTCTGTGGCATCGCTGAGAAAATGAAGCTTTATCAAGCGATCAGACCTCTTTGAACTCCTGGATCTGAGCCTGTTCAAACATGGAGAAGACGTTGGAGTTTCGCTCCTTCTGCCGCCCTCTTCTTTGCTTTCTTGGGTGCCTGCAGAAATCAAACGTTCAGAAAAAATTTTCCCAAAGAACTAGCTTTAAAACTTCAGTAACAAAAACTGCTTTAAAGTTTGATTCATTCCCATTAATCAGTTCAAACCGTCAATGAATCAATTACAAACTCAGATTCAATGATTCAGTTTGCAGCATCGCTCAAAAGCGGGGCATTTGTCAACAAGGGAAAAAAGAGAGTATATTCTGTGTTAATATGAAGGAATTTTATTTATTGATTTTCCACAAGTGTTTTATAACCATATTTTGAATTACGCAGTTTTAAGTAAATGTCCGTAAACTGAACTGATAATTTTCTGTTTCGTTCCTATGTTTTTTTTTTCATAGATTAATATATATTTGTTATTATGTATTGTTATATTGGAGCATGATTAAATATGACTCTTCCTTGTGATCAAACAGTAGGAAAACGTTGATTATTTTAACTAGATTTTGACTTTTTCGGTTCTTACATCATTTTTTCACAACATAAGCGCAGCAAATGAGATGCAAAAAATGACATGAACGCTAATTTGACACAAACATTTTGTAAACAGAAAATAATGTACATTGATTCATTGCTGGTAACTTCTGTTTATCATCTGAAAATGGTCAAATATCAGCCGATTAATCACTCTGACCGATATATCGGTCTATCTCTAATTAAAATCAAGCAGAATCCCAATATCCATCCAGCCCCAGTGATTCCCAAAGCATCTCTAAATCCCCAGTAAATCTGGTTACTCACCATGACCGCTGCGGGACGGACGGACGGAGGCGCACAGAACAATGAGGGGATCCCGAATGCAGCTGGACAATGGGGCGCGGATGGATGGCCTTTTGTAGATTAGCCGTGCTGTTGTCTACTGGCCGATATAAATAACACATGCCCTGTTTAGGAAGTGACAGGTAGATGATGATCCTTCATACTCATACACACACAAGCCTGATGTAGGAACAACAGTGGTTTAGAATGACAGGACTTGTTCTCTGGAGGACAGATGGAAGAAGCGTTCAGCTGTTTGGTGGTGATGCCTGTCCAGATCTCTCCTCACCTCTCTTCCTGTGGAGTTTATTTCAGGGATTTGGTTTGAGAGCCCAGTAAAGTTAAATGGACGTATCTGATAATGTTTTTACAGCGCATCGGGGTTGAGCATCATGCAGAAGTGAACTGAAGATGCCTCTTAAAGTCACCATGAAATCAAAACTGACAATTGCAGTGTTTATTATAAATGACTGATTTAAATTCATGTTCCTCGCAATCTTGAAGCAAAAATCTCTTCTCTGATGACGAGGGCGGGGCTACCTGTCACTCACATGAGATCCACCAATAGCAAACCACAACCATCCAATCGATTCCCCACAGACAAAATCAAGCCCCGCCCTACATTTGTTCTTGTTTGCGAAGCGTTTCACTCGGATATACGACAGAGAAGAAAAGATCGCAACTTAATTAATTTCATTAATTTGCATTGAACTTCAATTGAGGGGGCAAAATATCAAGGAAGTAGAACTGTGTTTTAAAAACACATTTAATTTTTCTGTATGAATTAGAGCTGTCACGATTCCTTGATTAAATTTGAGTACTTGATTTGAAAAAATCCTAGATTGTAATATGCTAGTGTTGAGTAACCGGCAAAATACCGGAAGTGGCGCATTCTTCATGCTGTTCAGTTTATGCAGTTTTTCCTCAACTACCTTATGAATTACGGTTGCCACCTTGTGGATAAACTAATTACTGCAAAAAAAATTAAATGTGCATGTGCAACCTTACAAAAATCTGGCGGTGCGCATACAGCACGTGCGACTTAAAGGCAGAGTAGGTAAAAAAAATGTATAAAAAACTTTTTTTCAAAATTTGTTTAAACTTTATTTATATATCAATACATAATTAAAATGTAAGTACTCTGAAAAATAAAGTATAAAAATCGAGTGTCTGTAGACCTCTCACGACTGTTTTAAAGACAGCTCATTATTTCCATTCACTCCACCTCCTCCCTTCTGGGCTCCTTCCAAAGCCACGCCCCCAAAACGCATGAACGTGCGACTCCGACCACTGAGCTGGAAGACGCATTATTTACCTGAGACGAGCGGAGAGGAAGGAGCACAGTGCATGTAGTGACATCATGTCAGAATCACATGTAATAAAAATAACTTTATAATTATGAAGATAAACAAACAAGATGTATTTTAGTACTCACTATCAAGCTAGCATATTGATATTGGTAAAGTTTAAAATATATATTTTTTGATTCGCTAATGAGTTAGTTATCTATAAGGCAAAGCTAAAAACAGGTTGCATGATACACGTTTTTCCATTACCATCATTTACACTGTGATGAAGATGAATTTCGTGTAAGATTCATAACATATACGTTGTTCTACAGATAAACAGAGTAATATACACTCAAATATCAACTCACAACTGCATTGCAGACACAAAATAATAACACACACATACAACAAAGTGTGTACGACACACACAGATACAAGATAAAGACATCAGTAAACATAGGTAGAGAATATAAAAACAAAACAAAGGCGAAAAAAAACGTCAAGTCAAGTCAAATTTATTTATATAGCGCTTTTACAATTGGTAATTGTTTCAAAGCAGCTTTACATATTAGACGCACAGAAAAAAAGGGAAGTGGTTAAAAATAAGCTGTACAAACAAGCGTGGTAATATGTAACATATACAAGATGGTGCTACATTAAGCCAATGTCGGCTGACTCCCAGGGGTGGAAAAAACCCCCTAGGAGAAAACCCAGCGTGGGAAAAAAGTCCTAGGAGGGAAAAAACCCCTTGGAAGATATATATAATATATGTAAATGGATATGGAGATCAAAATCTGAATTATACATTTTTATTATAGAGATTAAAAATAGATTATATATATATATATTTGTAAGCGGATACGGCGATTTAAAAATCTATGCAGCCAGAACTGGATCTGTGAAAAAAAACGTGCAGGTAAACTTACAGGTGAACATGGTAAAAGAGTTAGACAGAGGGTAAATATAGTTCTAAGAAAAGTTCCTAGATGCGGAGTAACGTTAGGCCTACTATCTGTTAAACATGTATTTAGTTATCTAAAGCAAAATTATGCACAATTCAACACTATAGCTATCATCTTGAGCTAGGCCTATAGATTATTTATAGTCTCTACAACGGCTCGCTGAGTAATGTTATGTTAGCTATATTACGCAGTGACGTGTGCTAATGACACATGCTTCATGAAAAAATAAACAAAAAATATGTATGATCAAAATACAAAAAGAAAGATTTACCTGTCCAGCGGAAATAAAGCCATCAAGGAGTCACTTTTCATCCCCTTGAGTTCCCTCAGTTCTCGCCATCGCTGGAGAGCCACGCCGATATTAACTCGCGTTTTATTTCTTTGTTTATCCAAAGACTTTTTGTTCATTGCCTTTTCTTGTGCTGTTACTGTCTTCCTTTTTTTGCCTGGTTTGCCTTCACGTACTGTGAATTTTGCTTGCTGTTTCTCTGCCATTGTTTTGGTATTCCTAGGATCCATGCCTCTTGAATTCCCCAAATCAAACGTGCGCGCGCAAGTGGGCAGGTCATGTGTGGCAAAAGGGTGGTTGCCATGGTTGCGAGAGAGTGACAGTCGCCTAAGCCAATCCTATGTTTCGTCCCGGATGGAAATAATGAGCTGTGTTTAATACAGATTAAACGGTCTAGAGTCACTCGATTTTTATACTCTTTTTATCAGAGTTCTTACATTTTAATTATGCATGGATATATATAGAAAGTTTAAACAAATTTGGAACAAAATTTTTTACCTACCCTGCCTTTAAATGTCCCACTTCAGACGTCACACGTCACGTTCACATGTTGACCACATGATGTTGCCATGACACAATGAGAGAATATCAAGCAAAAACGAAGGTATCATCACATAAACTTAATGTTAGTTTTTACATTTGTGACCCTGGACCACAAAACCAGTCATAAGTCACATGGGTATATTTGCAATAGCCAACAATATGGGTCAAAATGATCAAAAAACGATTTTTCTTTTATGCCAAAAATTAGGATATTAATCATTAGGATATTACGTAAAGATCATGTTCCATGAAGATTCCTACTGTAAATATATCAATAATTTGTGAGTGGATATGCATTGTTATAGACTTCATTTGGACGACTTTAAAGGTGATTTTCTCAATATTTTGATTTTTTTGCACTCTCAGTTTCCAGATTTTCAAATAGTTGTATCTTGGAGGGCCGGGTCTAGGGGGGGGCTAGGGGGGCATTGCCCCCCCAGAATTTCCTTGTGCCCCCCCAAAAATGTGCAGCCAACAATAAAAATGAATAAGCCTACATAAACATTAAAAACGTCTTATCTATTGAATTAAATAAGGATCGGCCACTTTAATCACAGAAAAAAAAGTGAATATTATGCTTATAATGATATTTAATCTCACAAAAATGGACTTAAAATCCAAAAACATGCGAACTGGGAAGTAACGAACATTAATCAGAAAACACGTCGAAAACAAGTGTACACCTAATCTTCAAGCAAGTAGCCTAAAAAATATATCACAATGAGGATCACATCTGCATCAGCCGAACATATTTTCTGCATGCTGAGATAGCTGTCAGCGAACATTTCCTCAGTAATTTCGTTAACAATGAATAATTTGAACATTATATCCAGGGGCGGCGCTAGGGGTGGGCTAAGGGGGCTGGAACCCCAAATGTTTTTCCAAAAGCCCTGAATCTTTCAGGTTTGAGGTTTCTGTGCTGCGTGTTTTAAAGAGAAGTGTGCATCCGAAAATACAATGTAGACTGAGACTCTATATCACAAATAAAAAGATGTTTGAGCCCTCTTTCATGACCAGGTACAAGTCAATGCTGTTTCTTTGTTCCATTTGCACTCTGTACATGGGTTGAAGCTCTCAGTTTTGAGCTTCCAAAGTGCACCAGACTGATGCATTTAACCTTAAAATACACAAAAATTTCTTATGCAGATGAATCGCCTTCGATAATGAACCCGATATTGCGTGGCTTATCAGTGAACTACGGCTCTGTCTGTTAAATGGCGCTTCATTTGAAAGCAGGTGATGGAGATTTAGCGGTAATCAGGGAACCGGCTTTACTGACGAAATGCGCGTGAGAATCGCATGCGATATATCGCCCAGCCCTATGTAGTAGTAAATTATACTTGATTGCATTTGGTTGTCACAAAGACATTAATGATACCAACAAGCCAAAATTATTTTGGGGTCCTTGAGGACGGTTCTAAATATGACGGGGGTCCATTACTCAAAAAAGGTTGAGATTCACTGGCCTACATAGCCAGTACAAATTAGGCTATAGCCTATAATTTGTTAGCCACAAGACGATTCTTGATGAATCAAAAAAACAAAAAGTTAGCTATGAATATTAGCCTAGAAAATGCTGCCCTACCAAAATTTGTGATTGCCCCCCCCAGTCAAGCAAGCCTAGTACCGGGGAAAAATCGTTTTTTATATCATCACATAAACTTAATGTTAGTTTTTACATTTGTGACCCTGGACCACAAAACCAGTCATAAGTCACACGGGTATATTTGCGATAGCCAACAATATGGGTCAAAATGATCAAAAAACGATTTTTCTTTTATGCCAAAAATTAGGATATTAATCATTAGGATATTACGTAAAGATCATGTTCCATGAAGATTCCTACTGTAAATATATCAATAATTTGTGAGTGGATATGCATTGTTATAGACTTCATTTGGACGACTTTAAAGGTGATTTTCTCAATATTTAGATTTTTTTGCACTCTCAGTTTCCAGATTTTCAAATAGTTGTATCTTGGACAAATATTGCTCTATCCTAACAAACGAAACATCAATGGAAATATTATTTATTCAGCTTTCAGATGATGAATAAATCTCAAATTCATGACTGGTTTTGTGGTCCAGGGTCACATTTATACTCAATGAAAGTGGACTTGCTGACATCTTGGAAGTTACGTCAAAAGATGCGTTGATCGATGTACCCCAAGTTCACACACCGAATGTCCGACTTTGAGTGGCGTTCCAGAAGTTATTTTTTAAAAGGAGGTGGGAAAAATCCAAATTCCGATCTGACTGGACCTAGTTCACCCCAAAAAAAATAATTTCTGTCATTAATTACTCATCCTCATGTCGTTCCACACCCATAAGACCTTCATTCATCTTCAGACAGAACACAAATTAAGATATTTTTGATGAAATCTGATAAGTTTTTTTATCCTCCATAGAAAGCAATGTAATCTTTCAAGATCCAAAAAAGTACTAAAGACATCGCTAAAACAGTCATGTGACTGCAGTGCTTCAACCTTAATGTTATGAAGAGACGAGAATACTTTCTGTGCGCAAAAACAAAATAAAAATAACCACTTTATTCAACAATTTTTAGCTTTTCCCTGTCATTCTGTTACACAGTTTATGTTGAAGAGCTTCTACATCTGACTCATTATTGGCCGGCTCCTGCATGTGTCATGCTGATCACGTGATCAGTTTTGACCAATACTGAGCCGGCATTCGGACGTAAACACAGAAGCTTCACTGTGTTACTGCGTCACCTGAGTAAGATAATGACAGAAGAGAAGAGATTGTTGAATAAAGTTGTTGTTTTTGCGCACAAAAAGTATTCTCGTCTCTTCATAACATTAAAGTTGATCCACTGCAGTCACATGACTGTTTTAACGATGTCTTTACTTCCATTCTGGACCTTGAAAGTGTTGATTATATTGCCGTCTATGGATGAGTCTCTCGGATTTCATCAAAAATATCTTAATTTGTGTTCTGAAGATGAAAAAAGGTCTTACAGGTGTGGAACGGCATGAGGGTGAGTAATTAATGACAGAAATCTCATTTTTAGGAGAACTAACCCTCTAAAGTAAGGCGATTGTTATGCCACAATATTTAATGAATTAACTTTTATGGATCATGGAGATTCAAATTCACACTCATGAATTGAAGGATGATTCTTAAACTGTGAATTTCAGATGATCCTCTGTGTTATTAACATTATCACTTCTGCTGTAAACAAAAGGAACAGAAGTAAGTCAGAGTGAAAGTCAGTGTCCCAGACAGATTCCCGTCTACACGTCACATATATTGACCCGTCTGTAGCACAATGCACGGCTGGACAGTCACGCATGACATGCATGTTCACATGCCAATGAGATGAAGGATTCCAGCAGTGACGATGAACAATGCAGAGCGCACATATTTATCTGGAGACAACAAATGTGTCACATTTATTTATATAGCTCTTTTTACAATGCAGACTGTGTCAAAGCAGTTTAAGTAAGTATTGATTCATTCCATTGTAAAAATCATTAGTTATTAATTTAGTTGATTTATCTATACAGCAGCTCTGGAGAAAACAGTGATGTCATCGTCCAGCTCAGTTCACATACAATAGTGTCAGTGCAGGCAGATCAGTATTGTTCAATATTAGGTCACACTTCTCAGATTATTCTTTTTTTTCTCAGCTCAAAACAAAACAGCCTAAAAACCAAAGCTTTTATTCGTATCTCTTATACAACAGATGGTTATATTTAACAAATGAGAGTGTTTCTTCTGTTAACAGCCTCAGGACCAGCAGAAGTGTCTCAAAATCTAATTCTAGTCAATTTAATTATACTTCAAGCAAATTTAATTATATGCTCTTGTGGTTTAGTTTGTGATTTGTGTAGTATAAAGCCACAGAACAAATGATAAAATGTAATCGATACACACAGTCCGGTTTCTAGGTCTTTATTTATATTCCTCCGGCTGTGCTGTGGAAAATCAATATTGTGTTCTGTGAGCTTCAAATCAAATCAACACCATCAATAAAACCAATAGCGACAATCAATATGTCATCTGTGACCCTCAAATATAATCCTCATTAAAATAGCCTGCAAAAGTGGGGGATTTTAGCAGTTCAGGTCTGCGTTTGAATTTTGCTCAGGATCATAAAACAGATGACTATACATTTGAGAAGTGAATTCAGCTCTTAAAATAGAAATGATGACAGTGGAAAGGGTTAGTTCACCTAAAAGTGGACATTATTTACTCACCCTCGTGTCATTCCAAACTCGCAAGACTGATTTGAATGCTTTGACGCTTCAAAAAGTTCATAAAGAGACCGTAAAAATAATCCATATGAATCGAGTGTTTAATCAAAACTTTCTGAGGAGACAAGATCGCTTTATACGATGAACAGAAACGTTCATCAACGAACACATTAGATAAGGTAAACGGAAGCTCAAGCATGTTTATTTGAAATGCGAGAACCAATGAGGTTCATTCTCGTGCTACGCAGCACGTTTGAGCTTCCGTAGAGAACCAATGAGGTTTGTTCGATGCTCTTGCGCAGTTTCAGTGCAGCTTCAAAGAGCTTTAAATGATACCAGACGAGGAATAAGAGTCTTATCTAGAGAAACCATCGGCCATTTTAGAAAAAAATACAACTATGCTTTATAAACACAAATGATCGCCGTGCACGTATTCTTCAACAAGCTTACGCTGTATGTCCTACGCCTTCCCTATTCTACTTACGGAACAAACGCGGCGCCAGTTCTGTTTTTTTCACACCAAAACCCGCCCAATTGCTCCTCAAAACGAGCCCAATCGCATTTCAAGGGGGGTCCCATGGTAAAAATCACGTTCCAGGGGTAAAATCTGCGTTTTTGGCAGGGATCCCATGGTAAAATTTGCATTCCAGGGGCTAAATACTAGGGCTGGGTAAAAAATATTGATTTCTCGATTTTAATCGATTCTCATTTTTACGATCCGATATTGATTCTTAAATCCCAAGAATCGATTAGTCTAGTCTGTTTTCAGTTGATGAATGAGCAGAATATGTAGCTCCTCCCATCCAATAAATCACAATAATCTTTGTTACTTTTGATATGAAGCAAAGTCTCAGATTTCAAATGACGTTCATCTTATTATGAGATTCAAAACATAAATAGCGTTTTGGCGCTGTTTAATGTGGCGTGACAGATCGCTTTAGCGCCTCAGTTAAAGAGAAGCATGTGATCATCCTCTCCTCCGCTTTAATACCAGTTACAGCGAAATAAACATGCATGAACATCTGAAGGTATGTTAAAATATACAGTACAACTTACTGAAATCCGTATCATGTCTCGTGTAATCGCTCAATCAGTGCTTCAACCTCGGAAAGACGTCATTAAAACAGCTTCAATGTCACGTGACGTCACATTTACCTCAGAAAAACATATTCAGTGACCATAAACTCATTAGTCAGCTAGAAAAGTGCTCTAGAAAGATAGAATAGCTATGCACCGTTACATATTCATTATAATCTTTAATGTTCTTCAATATTTAATGCATGTTTGAATAAATCAGTTATGACAGCCGCGATTTAAATGTTTATATTTCAAAAAAACGAATTGGAGTAGAAATATGATTATGTAATTCTAAACTTCATTTATAATAAAAACATAATTGAGTGTAATTTAAGTGTTTATAAATAAGTTAATTTAACCTTCAGTAATATTATAGTAGTACCAGCTGACTCTTGAGTTGAGAGATTTCTTTTCCTCTAGAATCATTTGGGGTCGATTTAACCCGCGGACATGAAAAACAACAGTGTAAAAGTAGCCAAATTCCGCGTGAAAACCGCAGACTTGGCAACACTGAGGGCAGCTTCTATCTCTATGAATGGGGAAACGTCAAATTCTCCAAAACTGTTTGCCAAGCTTTCGATTAAATTTCATATTTGAAATCACAAATGAAATCTGACAACAATGGTCTCATAAACTTTGTTTCTAAATGCTCGAATCTTGACAAAAACGTCATTTTTCAGACTCGATCAAGCGCACGCGCACAGCTGACAGGAAGCGGAGCTTCTAACGGCCGCTGCAGTGACGCGACGATTTTACCAGTCGGCGATTGGCTCTTTTTATTTGGATGGCGGGAATTATCCCGCCATTTTGCGCGTTGCACTTTCTCCAGATTCATAATAATATGAGCGCGACGTCTTTATATATAAAATGTTTGTTTTTACCACGATCTATTTATGATTTTTTGAAGCGTCAAAGTGGTAGTTGTGTGGACTGTCTCGAATGAATGAAAGTCTTACGGGTTTGGATCTGAGGGTGAGTAATTAATGACTTAATTTTCATTTTTGTGTGAACTAACCATTGAATATTATGTTTGGAATGGAATACTGCACACTTTGCAATAATAATAATAATAAATCCATGAAATGCTGTAGAAATATGCTAGAATGCTGCTATATAATGATTTTAACAAAATCCTCAAACATTGAAAGTCATTAAGTGTCTTTATATGACAGAAATAGCAAGAGAAGTATGCTAGCAGGCTATGAATTCAGCTATAGACAGGGTTGCCAGGTTTTCACAACAAAACCCGCCCAATTGCTCCTCAAAACTAGCCCAATCGCATTTCGGGGGGTAAAATTAGCTTTTTTGGCGGGGCTCCCCTGGTAAAATTCGCATTCCAGGGACTTAATATCGCGTTATTTTGGGTCGATTCAACCCGCGGACATGAAAAACAACCCGCGGCAACAGTGTAAAAGTAGCCCAATTCCGTGGGAAAACCGCAGACTTGGCAACACTGGCTGTAGATTCAGAGTGAATCAATAAATTAATAAAGTCACGATTTGAAACAATATTTTGCTAATATTTGTTGGCATATAACACATGATGTACATGAAATTCTATGTGCTTAAATGAATGGAAAAACTATTTGTATTTTTGTTTATCACACTGAGAAAAATAAAGTAAAAATGAAACTCAATAAGCACATCTGCTGATGCATGAAGCTAAGTGCATCTCTGCTCCAGATTGATTGATAGATTGATTGATTGATCCGGTCTCCACCCCCGCCAGCTGCTGCCTATAGATCTATTGATGAATTGATTGAGTTCTTTGTTTGCAGGTATTGATTGGTTGGATGGATGTGGCCATTGGTCATTGGTGTTGGCTGTTTGTCCCTCCCCTCGTCTCCTTTCTGATCTGAGGTTAGTTTGGTGAAGAGCGTCTCTGTTCACACATCATGGAGATACAGTAAGATCAAGATATGGTATGTGCTGTTTCAGTTTTTATTCTGGTTAAATGTTTGTGTCTGTCTTTGATTGTAGGGTAAACAGTGTTTGTATATATCAGGCTGTAATTGGTCACAGTTTTCCAGCTTTTTACCCTGTATTTTAACCAGCTTTTGTGCAGTTTCTGTCACATTGTTTAAAGTACAAATATTTATATGTGAGTCAAAGGTCAGTTCAGTGGAGTCAGTCTTTTTCTTTGTATATACATTTGCAATATCCATGACTATACATATATTTGACTGAAATAACAAACAAGTATTTTATTAGTTTTGTTCAGTGTCTCATGAGTTTTGAGCTCCTTCATCCGTCTGCTGTCTTTATTTACAGGACTTCTGTGTGTTTACTGCAGCATCACCACGGTAAGACTTTGGTCAATGTCATATCAGAGGCATATTTACATATTTTAATGTAAATATACACAATATTACTAAATATAAATGTAAATAAATATACTAAATATTACTAAATAAAAATATATTAAATATATTACAAAATGTAAATATATACTAAATATAAATGTAAATAAATCTACTAAATATGACTAAATATAAATATACTAAATATAAATTAAATATACCAAATATATAACTAAATATATATGTAAATATACTAAATATTAGCCTACTAAATATAAATATACTAAATATATTACTAAATATAATTATACTAAATATAAATGTAAATATCCTAAATATATTACTAAATATAAATGTAAATATATTAAATATATTACTAAATATAAATGTAAATATATTAAATATATCACTAAATAAATTAAATGTATCAAATATATTACTACATACAAATGTAAATATATTACTAAATATAATTTTACTAAATATAAATGTAAATATACCAAATATCACTAAATATAAATGTAAATATCCTAAATATGTCACTAAATATAAATGTAAATATACCAAATATCACTAAATAAAATGTATCAAATATATTACTAAATATAATTTAACTAAATATAAATGTAAATATACCAAATATCACTAAATATAAATGTGAATATATTAAATATATTAATAAATAAATTAAATGTATCAAATATATTATTAAATATAAATGTAAATATACCAAATATATTACTAAATATAATTTTACTAAATATAAATGTAAATATACCAAATATCACTAAATATAAATATAAATATACAAAATATATCACTAAATATAAATGTAAATATATTAAATATATCACTAAATATAAATGTAAATATATTAAATATATTACTAAATATAAATGTAAATATCCTAAATATATCACTAAATATAAATGTAAATATATTAAATATATCACTAAATAAATTAAATGTATCAAATATATTACTACATACAAATGTAAATATATTACTAAACATAATTTTACTAAATATAAATGTAAATATACCAAATATCACTAAATATAAATGTAAATATCCTAAATATATCACTAAATATAAATGTAAATATATTAAATATATCACTAAATATAAATGTAAATATCCTAAATATATCACTAAATATAATGTATCAAATATATCACTAAATATAAATGTAAATATATTACTAAATATAATTTTACTAAATATAAATGTAAATATACCAAATATCACTAAATATAAATGTGAATATATTAAATATATTAATAAATAAATTAAATGTATCAAATATATTATTAAATATAAATGTAAATATACCAAATATCACTAAATATAAATGTAAATATACCAAATATATCACTAAATATAAATGTAAATATATTAAATATATCACTAAATATAAATGTAAATATATTAAATATATTACTAAATAAATTAAATGTATCAAATATATTACTAAATATAAATGTAAATATTACTAAATATATTACTAAATATAATTGTACTAAATATACCAAGTATCACTAAATATAAATGTAAATATAAATATTACTAAATATAATTTTACTAAACATAAATGTAAATATACCAAATATCACTAAATATAAATGTAAATATATTAAATATATTACTAAATATAAATGTAAATATATCAAATATATTACTAAATATAAATGTAAGTTTACCAAATATATTACTAAATAAATTAAATGTATCATATATTACTAAATATAAATATATTTACTAGTAACTGACTGAAGCTGATAACGAAACGTCATTTTCAGCTCTGATGGGCAGAAGATGATGATGTTCACCAGCAGAGATCGTGACATTCAGCATCTGGAAGAGGAAGTGCAAAGACTTCAGCGGCTGCTGCAGGAAGTCCAGGAGAGAACGGCCAATCACATCGCACTGCTGCAGCAGCAGCTGGCCAATAAATCACAGGATATAGAGGTAGAGACGGTTCTTTATGATGATGAGTGATTTATTGAAGGAACAGTTCACTCATGCGCTGCTGTTGTTTATGCACACATCTAGAGACTTCAGGACAAGTTACAATCACAGCAGGACTATGAGAAGATCAAAACAGAGCTCAGGTACTGCTCAAACATATTCATCTATATATAATCATCAATAATATGTTATTAAAAGTGTCTTTATTGTGATTTTCAGGACTCTACGAGCGCTGTCACAGACGGCAGATGATCCTCATGTTGTGTCGGTAAGAGAAACTCTGTTTTCACTTACATTTTAGCTTTATCTGTAGCAAATGGCATAGATATAAAATATGTGTCAAGTTACATGCTATTTGTCATTTATCAAAGTGTTCATATAATGCATCAATAAATTTGATTGTGAGGAATTCAAAACAACCTAATTTTAGAATCACATTCTTCTGTTTCTGTCATATACTGTATTTATATGTCAGAATTAGTAAGTATGTGATTCTGAATTCTGATCGAGTGAACGTGAGCCGTCTGGGGCAGCGCCATCTACTGGTAAAAAAAATTGTCAGTAGTTAAAATTGTTCTTTAAATGATGTATTTCTGTTGTCTTTAGGTGTCCTCCCCTCCATCAGATGTCAGTAGCGTCTCTGTTGAGAATGGTGACTGTTTCATCCTCTTCTATTACATTCTGATCAAAGTCTCCTTTTGTTCGTTTTTATTCTTCTGTGAACTCACTTCATTCTTCATGTTCAGCCACATCTTTTAGTTACTCTGCTGTTTCTCATTGGTTAATCCAGGGATTCCCAAACCATTTTGTCAAGTGTTTGGATGCTGTGCTCGTCAGACAGGAAGTGCTTTATTTAACAATATTTACTTGCGATTTAGTTAATATTTCAATTAAAATAAAACATTCACATTTTCATGGTTCTCTGATGTCGATAAAAGGTCATTGATGGTCACATGACATGCAGGTCAACAAATAAAATATTTCACTTTTTTATTTTTTTTTATTTTGATTATTTAGATTTTTTTTATATTTTGTCTACTTTTAATTTATTTAAAAATAATTAATCTTTTTAGTGTTTTATTTTTATTTTTTATTTAATTATGCAGGTCAACAAACAAAATATTTCAGATTTCAGTTATTTTTGTTTTTAAATATATTTTTTCTAATTGTAATTTATTTAAAATAAAAAAAATCTTTGTTTGTCTGTTCATTTTTATTTGATTTCAAATATATTTTAAAAATATTTCAGATTTATTTGTAAGTTTTATTTTGATTATTTTTAAATATATTTTTCTAATTTTAGTTTATTTAAAATAAAATAATTTTAGCTTTTTAGTAAATGTTGTATTTTGTTTAATTTTTTAATTATATATTTTAATTTAGTTCAAATTAAATTTCAGTTTTATTGTAAGTTTTATTTTGAATTTGATTTTTAATTTTCTAATGTAATTTATTTCAAATACAATATTTCAGTTTTTTAGTGTTTTATTTTGATTGTTTTTATTTTTTATTTTTTTCTAATTTTAATTTATTTAATAAAAAAATTCAGCTTTTGTGATTTCAGTTTTTTTTAATAATAATTTTAATTTATTTAATAAATAATTTCAGCTTTTGTGATTTCAGTTTTTTTAATTATTTTAATTTATTTCAAATACAAATACTTTCAGTTTTTGCAAGTTTTACTTAGATGTAGTTTTTATTTTAATTTTTTTTTAATATTTCAGCTTTTTTTAGTAAGTGTTTTATTTCTATGTAAAAATATTTACCTATTTAAATTATTGAATTATTAATAGATTTTTACAAAATAATTAGCTTTTCATCAACTCACAAACCCGCATTTGGGAAACTCTGGAGTAATGTGGCTTATTTTAACTGAATATACGGTCTCATCTGGCCTAAAAACTAATGTAAATCTACATAGTAAAATTTAATTCACATAGAAAGAGAAAACAGGATTTTTTTTAGCAAAGCTGTGACAGTATATTCTGTTGTGTCTGATCTGTTAATACCTTGTGAATCTTTGCTCATTGTCAGATCATGTGATCCAGAGGGAGCTTCATCACTTGCTTGGAAAAGACGAGCCGCTGAGCGAATCCTGCCCTGATATCTCTGGACTTCCTGTGGAAAACAGGAGATCATCATCATCATCATCATCATCATCAGTGAGCCTCCATATGTTTATTAAAGCAGAGAATGACTCTGACGGGGACGTCAGCTGTGCCGTGGAGTCGGACGGGTTCATGGACGAGGATGAACGTGAGTTTGACACGGCTAGAATAGCTCAGCAGGTCAAAGAGGCTCTTCAGCAGCAGAACATCGGCCAGCGTGTGTTCGGTCACTATGTGCTGGGACTTTCTCAAGGAACCGTGAGTGACATACTGGCCCGACCCAAACCCTGGAGGAAACTGACCAGCAGAGGACGAGAACCCTTCCTGAGGATGAAGCACTTCCTGTCCGACGAGCACAGCATCCAAACACTCCGTATCATCCAGGAGAGACTGAGAGGTGAGATGATTGACAGATGGATGGAGGAGTGAAGCTATCATGACAACGGCTCTCTCTGGATCAGAACAGATCTCAAGGTTCGCTGTGATTGGACCTGTCAAAGGGTTAATAGAGCCGAATCGCTGTCATTTAGGTGTTTGAATCAAGATTTGCGATCTTTTAGCGATTAATCGTGCAGCTCTGTCTCGTATCATTTATAAAGTGGTTTCATCAGTGTGCTTCATGAACTTCATGAGGCTGATGTGTGTGTCTCTGTCTCGTTACTGAAGGCATCGTCCCGTGGGTTCGTCCTCCAGAGATGAGCTCAGATGAGGTGATCCGGAACATCCTGGATCAGAGCCGACTGGAGCGTGAGTTCAGACTACTTTAAAACTATTATTATTCTTTGTATTCATTTATATGGCTTATCGTACATCAATTTAAATATTGTATTTATATATTTTTTTATATATAAATAATATATTTAAACATCTTTAATGGATTTATGTTTCATTTTTTAAAAATGTTTTTAATGCATAATGAAACATTAGTACTGATCTGTGTGATTTCTAAAGTCTCGTGTGTGGAATAGACAGTAATTATGTAAATATTTGTCTAATTTGAGAAAATTCAGAGAATTTAAAGTTTGAGGTTGTGTTAATGCCAACAAAATCTTAAGATTAACAGAGACAAATCAGTTTTAGTTATTTTAGTACATCAAGTTAAACTTAGTGAAAATGAGAAATGTTGCCTTGGCAACTAGCTGAAATAAAATAAGTTTAAGTTTTTTAATATTTTATTTTGAGTTTCAGTGTTTATTTTAATTTAATTTTTTTTTAGTTGACTATAATAACCCTGATTACAAATGTTACCTGGTCAAGTATGAAATAAATAACTTTAAGTTGAAGTATAAAAACGGAAATAAAAATGAACTAAAACTATGTCAAAATATTTTTAAAAATGTGCTAGCTGCCAAGGCAACACTTACAATTTTCGTTTAGTTTAAGGTTAAGTACTAAAATAACAAAAAATTAATAAACTGTCTCTTTTTATTATTATAAAAATTAAAAAGTTATACCTAAATTGGAAATGTTGCCTTTGCTACTAACTAAAATTAATAGCCTACGTTTAATAGTACTAAAATTACTTAAAGCTAAAATGGAAATAAAAACAAATAAACTCTAATTCTAAATTTGAGGTTGTGTTAATGCCAACAAAATTGTAAGATTAGCTGAGATTCATTAACTCTAAAAGTTTGCTAAGAAGTATTTCCTACTAAAGCAAGGCGGTATTTGACAAATAAAATTCAACAAATAAAATATTTAACTTTTTTTTTATTATTTTGATTATTTTGATTATTTGACTATTTAGATTTTTTTAAAAATATATTTTGTCTCTTTTTTTTTTAAATAATTCATCTTTTTAGTGTTTTATTTTGATTTTTTTATTTAATTAAGCAGGTCAACAAAAAAATATTTTAGATCTTTTTGTAAGTTATTTTTATTTTTAAATTGTTTTTTTTCTAATTGTTATTTATTTTAAATAAAATTCAGCTTTTTAGTAAGTTTTGTATTTTGTTTATTTTTATTTAATTATTCAAATTAAATATTTCAGATTTTTTTTTGTAAGTTTTATTTTGATTATTTTTTCTAATGTTAGTTTATTTAATAATTTCAGCTTTTTAGTAAATGTTGTATTTTGTTTGTTTATTTTTTTACATTTATTTTAATTTAGTTCAAATTAAATTTCAGTTTTTTTGTACGTTTTATTTTGAATTTTGGATTTTTAAATTTTCTAACGTAATTTATTTCAAATAAAATATTTTCCCCGCCATTGATGGAAATATCCGGCAATCCATGTTTTCACTGTTATATGGTAGGGGGCGCTATTACTTTTAAAAAGAATGCATGAAGCTAAAATTAAAATGTTTTGTTTTTTTAAAGCAGAGGATCTGTTCTTTCTTTTGATATATTGCATGTTCACATATTCATACAACAGAATATTCTCTGGGCCATGAAAGTTTTGTGAAAATAATCATTTAAAAACAAAAAATGCTGGCAGGGAAAGAGTTAGTGTAACTTCACAGATTTTCAACCCTTTTTGTGTTGTTCTTCCACTAAACTCACTCCCGATAAATGTTTACTCCTTGAATTCTTGCATCTGGGAACAATACAAGTCAACACCATTATGACTAAAAGTTTGCTAAGAAGTATTTCCTACTTAAGCAAGGTGCTGTACGACTGTTTAAACGTATGCATAGCAGACTGGTGGGAGTGGCCTTGGACGGCAATTTTTAACTCTTTCTGAATCTTTATGGTGTTTCAGTGATGGATGTCGACAGCAGGTCTCTGCGCGGAGGAGACGCATCAGAGGACGTTATCAGAAACATCCTGCATCAGGCCGAACACGAGATGCAGCTCCACTCGCATGTGACGAACGAGACGCCGCGCGACACTGTGAAGCCGAAAGAGGTGGATTATGGGACACTGAATCCCAGTGTTCAGTCGCCAACTGATTTTGTCCAAAGCATCATCCGAAAGGTCAAATGTGAAATGGATGAAGACACTCACCCCTCAGCTTCTCCTGCTTCTCTGTCCTCCGTCAACCGCTCGCTCCGGACACTTCCTGTGGATTCGGGGCCGAGGGCGCAGGCGGATTTCCAGCTGGTGTGTGTTGAAAGCTGTGAGGTTGAGAGTCTGACCGGCCTGGATCTTCAGTCGCTGGAGCTGGACACCGGCAGCATCACACAGAGAGTGAAAGAAGCTCTGACGCTCAACAACATCGGTGAGACGGAGGGTTTGTGAGCTCCTCATATGAAGCAGATGATGAAGAGATATGTTTTGATAACGTTCTCATTAGGTTGTGAAAATGTTTTTTCTGAATGTTCTCTGAAAATTTTTAAAAACGTTTCTTGGTTGTGAGAACGTTAAGATAACATTCCATTTTTCAAACATCATGGAATTGTTACTTTTGAATGTTCTCTGGACGTTCTGAAACAAGTAGTAACATTTAAACAATGTTGATCAATGTCCAACTAAAATGTTTCATAAATTTTCATAAATTTTTCATACATTTTTCTTGGTTATACAAACATACCATTTTATCATTCTTCAAGCATTATGGGAACATTACTTTCTCTGAATATTCTGAAACAAGTAGCAACATTTAAAAAACCAGAATGTTTTCTGTTAGCTGGGAAACCCGCTCATATGTACAGACCAGAAGCAGTGATATTACTGTTTACTAAAACTAAAACCATTTAAAATCATGTTCGGTAATTGAAAAAAATAAAAACTCATATAAAATAAATTATAAATGTTAGTTGAAAAACTGAGCCCAGCACATGACATGCAGCACATGTTTTGCTTAAGTTCGTCTTTTTTGGTTCGCATAATTTACTATTTCGTTCTCTCAATTTACTATTTTGTGTGCACTATTTACTATTTCATTCCTTCAATTTGCTAAATTGTGTGCATGATTTACTATTTCGTTCTCGATTTCAATTTGCACACTATTTACTAATTCCCTCGATTGTGCGCATGATTTACTATTTTGTTCTTGATTTTTCTAATTCGTGCACACTATTTACCATTTCGTTCCCTCGATTTACTAAATTGTGCGCATGATTTACTATTTCGTTCTCTCGGTTTGCTAAATTGTGTGCATGATTTACTGTTTCGTTCTCTCAATTTACTATTTTGTGTGCACTATTTACTATTTCATTCCCTCGATTTGTTAAATTTGCGCAGGATTTACTATTTCGTTTTCGTTCATAATTTACTAATTTGTGCGCACTATTTACTATTTCGTTCCCTCGATTTGCTAAATTGTGCGCATGATTTACTATTTCATTCCCTCGATTTGTTAAATTGTGCGCATGATTTACTATTTCATTCCCTCGATTTGTTAAATTGTGCGCACTATTTACTATTTCGTTCTCTCGATTTACTAATTCGTGCACACTATTTACTATTTCATTCCCTCGATTTGTTAAATTATGCGCAGGATTTACTATTTTGTTCATGATTTACTAATTTGTGCACACTATTTACCATTTCGTTCCCTCGTGTGCGCATGATTTACTATTTCGTTCTCTCGGTTTGCTAAATTGTGTGCATGATTTACTGTTTCGTTCTCTCAATTTACTATTTTGTGTGCACTATTTACTATTTCATTCCCTTGATTTGCTAAATTATGCGCAGGATTTACTATTTTGTTCATGATTTACTAATTTGTGCACACTATTTACCATTTCGTTCCCTCGTGTGCGCATGATTTACTATTTCGTTCTCTCGGTTTGCTAAATTGTGTGCATGATTTACTGTTTCGTTCTCTCAATTTACTATTTTGTGTGCACTATTTACTATTTCATTCCCTTGATTTGCTAAATTATGCGCAGGATTTACTATTTTGTTCATAATTTACTAATTTGTGCACACTATTTACCATTTAGTTCCCTCGTGTGCGCATGATTTACTATTTAATTCCCTCGATTTGTTAAATTGTGCGCACTATTTACTATTTCGTTCTCTCGATTTACTAATTCGTGCACACTATTTACTATTTCATTCCCTCGATTTGTTAAATTATGCGCAGGATTTACTATTTTGTTCATGATTTACTAATTTGTGCACACTATTTACCATTTCGTTCCCTCGTGTGCGCATGATTTACTATTTTGTTCTCTCGGTTTGCTAAATTGTGTGCATGATTTACTGTTTCGTTCTCTCAATTTACTATTTTGTGTGCACTATTTACTATTTCATTCCCTTGATTTGCTAAATTGTGCGCATGATTTACTATTTCGTTCCTTCAATTTGCTAAATTGTGCGCATGATTTACCATTTCGTTCTCTCAATTTACTAATTCGTGCACACTTTACTATTTCGTTCTCTCAATTTGCTAAATTGTGCGCATGATTTACTAATTCATTCCCTCGATTTGTTAAATTGTGCGCACTATTTACTATTTCGTTCTCTCGATTTACTAATTCGTGCACACTATTTACTATTTCATTCCCTCGATTTGTTAAATTGTGCGCATGATTTACTATTTTGTTCATGATTTACTAATTTGTGCACACTATTTACCATTTCGTTCCCTCGTGTGCGCATGATTTACTATTTCGTTCTCTCGGTTTGCTAAATTGTGTGCATGATTTACTGTTTCGTTCTCTCAATTTACTATTTTGTGTGCACTATTTACTATTTCATTCCCTTGATTTGCTAAATTTGCGCAGGATTTACTATTTTGTTCATAATTTACTAATTTGTGCACACTATTTACCATTTAGTTCCCTCGTGTGCGCATGATTTACTATTTCGTTCTCTCGATTTGTTAAATTGTGCGCACTATTTACTATTTCGTTCTCTCGATTTACTAATTCGTGCACACTATTTACTATTTCATTCCCTCGATTTGTTAAATTATGCGCAGGATTTACTATTTTGTTCATGATTTACTAATTTGTGCACACTATTTACCATTTCGTTCCTCGTGTGCGCATGATTTACTATTTCGTTCTCTCGGTTTGCTAAATTGTGTGCATGATTTACTGTTTCGTTCTCTCAATTTACTATTTTGTGTGCACTATTTACTATTTCATTCCCTTGATTTGCTAAATTATGCGCAGGATTTACTATTTTGTTCATAATTTACTAATTTGTGCACGCTATTTACCATTTAGTTCCCTCGTGTGCGCATGATTTACTATTTCATTCCCTCGATTTGTTAAATTGTGCGCACTATTTACTATTTCGTTCTCTCGATTTACTAATTCGTGCACACTATTTACTATTTCATTCCCTCGATTTGTTAAATTTGCGCAGGATTTACTATTTTGTTCATGATTTACTAATTTGTGCACACTATTTACCATTTCGTTCCCTCGTGTGCGCATGATTTACTATTTCGTTCTCTCGGTTTGCTAAATTGTGCGCATGATTTACTATTTCGTTCTCTCAATTTACTATTTGTGTGCACTATTTACTATTTCATTCCCTTGATTTGCTAAATTATGCGCAGGATTTACTATTTTGTTCATAATTTACTAATTTGTGCACGCTATTTACCATTTAGTTCCCTCGTGTGCGCATGATTTACTATTTCATTCCCTCGATTTGTTAAATTGTGCGCACTATTTACTATTTCGTTCTCTCGATTTACTAATTCGTGCACACTATTTACTATTTCATTCCCTCGATTTGTTAAATTATGCGCAGGATTTACTATTTTGTTCATGATTTACTAATTTGTGCACACTATTTACCATTTCGTTCCCTCGTGTGCGCATGATTTACTATTTCGTTCTCAATTTGCTAAATTGTGTGCATGATTTACTGTTTCGTTCTCTCAATTTACTAATTTGTGTGCACTATTTACTATTTCATTCCCTTGATTTGCTAAATTTGCGCAGGATTTACTATTTGTTCATAATTTACTAATTGTGCACGCTATTTACCATTTAGTTCCCTCGTGTGCGCATGATTTACTATTTCATTCCCTCGATTTGTTAAATTGTGCGCACTATTTACTATTTCGTTCTCTCGATTTACTAATTCGTGCACACTATTTACTATTTCATTCCCTCGATTTGTTAAATTATGCGCAGGATTTACTATTTTGTTCATGATTTACTAATTTGTGCACACTATTTACCATTTCGTTCCCTCGTGTGCGCATGATTTACTATTTCGTTCTCTCGGTTTGCTAAATTGTGTGCATGATTTACTGTTTCGTTCTCTCAATTTACTATTTTGTGTGCACTATTTACTATTTCATTCCCTCGATTTGTTAAATTTGCGCAGGATTTACTATTTTGTTCATAATTTACTAATTTGTGCACACTATTTACCATTTCGTTCCCTCGTGTGCGCATGATTTACTATTTCGTTCTCCTCGATTTGTTAAATTGTGCGCACTATTTACTATTTCGTTCTCTCGATTTACTAATTCGTGCACACTATTTACTATTTCATTCCCTCGATTTGTTAAATTATGCGCAGGATTTACTATTTTGTTCATGATTTACTAATTTGTGCACACTATTTACCATTTCGTTCCCTCGTGTGCGCATGATTTACTATTTCGTTCTCTCGGTTTGCTAAATTGTGTGCATGATTTACTGTTTCGTTCTCTCAATTTACTATTTTGTGTGCACTATTTACTATTTCATTCCCTTGATTTGCTAAATTATGCGCAGGATTTACTATTTTGTTCATAATTTACTAATTTGTGCACACTATTTACCATTTCGTTCCCTCGTGTGCGCATGATTTACTATTTCATTCCCTCGATTTGTTAAATTGTGCGCACTATTTACTATTTCGTTCTCTCGATTTACTAATTCGTGCACACTATTTACTATTTCATTCCCTCGATTTGTTAAATTATGCGCAGGATTTACTATTTTGTTCATGATTTACTAATTTGCGCACACTATTTACCATTTCGTTCCCTCGTGTGCGCATGATTTACTATTTTGTTCTCTCGGTTTGCTAAATTGTGTGCATGATTTACTGTTTCGTTCTCTCAATTTACTATTTTGTGTGCACTATTTACTATTTCATTCCCTTGATTTGCTAAATTGTGCGCATGATTTACTATTTCGTTCCTTCAATTTGCTAAATTGTGCGCATGATTTACCATTTCGTTCTCTCAATTTACTAATTCGTGCACACTTTACTATTTCGTTCTCTCAATTTGCTAAATTGTGCGCATGATTTACTAATTCATTCCCTCGATTTGTTAAATTGTGCGCACTATTTACTATTTCGTTCTCTCGATTTACTAATTCGTGCACACATTTACTATTTCGTTCTCTTGATTTACTAATTTGTGCGCACTATTTACTATTTCATTCCCTCGATTTGTTAAATTGTGCGCACTATTTACTATTTCGTTCTCTCGATTTACTAATTCGTGCACACTATTTACTATTTCATTCCCTCGATTTGTTAAATTGTGCGCATGATTTACTATTTTGTTCATGATTTACTAATTTGTGCACACTATTTACCATTTCGTTCCCTCGTGTGCGCATGATTTACTATTTCGTTCTCTCGGTTTGCTAAATTGTGCGCATGATTTACTATTTCGTTCTCTCAATTTACTATTTTGTTTGCACTATTTACTATTTCATTCCCTCGATTTGTTAAATTTCGATTTGTTATTTACTATTTTGTTCTCTCGATTTACTAATTCGTGCACACATTTACTATTTCGTTCTCTTGATTTACTAATTTGTGCGCACTATTTACTATTTCGTTCCCTCGATTTGCTAAATTGTGCGCATGATTTACTATTTCATTCCCTCGATTTGTTAAATTGTGCGCACTATTTACTATTTCGTTCTCTCGATTTACTAATTCGTGCACACTATTTACTATTTCATTCCCTCGATTTGTTAAATTGTGCGCATGATTTACCATTTCGTTCCTTCAATTTGCTAAATTGTGCGCATGATTTACTATTTCGTTCCTTCAATTTGCTAAATTGTGCGCATGATTTACCATTTCGTTCTCTCAATTTACTAATTCGTACACACTTTACTATTTCGTTCTCTCAATTTGCTAAATTGTGCACGATTTACCATTTCGTTCCCTTGATTTGCTAAATTGTGCGCACGATTTACCATTTCGTTCCTTCAATTTGCTAAATTGTGCGCATGATTTACCATTTCGTTCCTTCAATTTGCTAAATTGTGCGCATGATTTACCATTTCGTTCCTTCAATTTGCTAAATTGTGCGCATGATTTACCATTTCGTTCCTTCAATTTGTTAAATTGTGCGCATGATTTACTATTTCGTTCCTTCAATTTGCTAAATTGTGCGCATGATTTACTATTTCGTTCTCTCAATTTACTAATTCGTACACACTTTACTATTTCGTTCCCTTGATTTGCTAAATTGTGCGCATGATTTACTATTTCATTCCCTCGATTTGTTAAATTGTGCGCACTATTTACTATTTCGTTCTCTCGATTTACTAATTCGTGCACACTATTTACTATTTCATTCCCTCGATTTGTTAAATTGTGCGCAGGATTTACTATTTTGTTCATGATTTACTAATTTGCGCACACTATTTACCATTTCGTTCCCTCGTGTGCGCATGATTTACTATTTCGTTCTCTCAATTTGCTAAATTGTGCACATGATTTACTGATTTACTATTTTTCGATTTGTTAAATTTCGCATGATTTACTTGATTTGCTAAATTGTGCGCATGATTTACTATTTCGTTCTCTCAATTTGCTAAATTGTGCGCATGATTTACCATTTCATTCCTTCAATTTGCGATTTGTTAAATTGTGCGCATGATTTACTGTTTCGTTCTCTCAATTGTCATGATTTACTATTTACTCGATTTGTTAAATTGTGCACACTATTTACCATTTTGTTCTCTTGATTTACTAATTTCGTATTTTTTGCACTCAATTTTTATGTAAGATTATAATATGCTTTCCCTTAATGGATAAAATTATTTTTCTGAAGAAAAAATTCATCATCGATGGACATCAAATGTAGCAAAAATTGTACATTTACAACTGATTCATTTACCTATATTTTTAGTGCCTCACCTGATGTTGATGTTGGTTCGGCAGGTCAGCGTGTGTTTGGCGAAGAGGTTCTGGGTTTAACTCAAAGCTCGGTGTCTGAACTGCTGTCTCACCCCAAACCCTGGACTAAACTCAGTCTGAAAGGAAAGGAGAACTTCATTCGGATGCATCGGTGGCTCCAAGACCCTCATAATGTCCAGAGACTGACCAAGATTGACCAGAGAGGTAAATAAATGTTTGGTGGAAGGAAAATCATTCAGTGTGTGCATGTGAACGTTCTTCATCTGAACGGATCTCATTCATGAGTGTTCAATGTCTGCAGCTCGTCTCAAGCGTGATTCACAGAGGACGTTCGATGGACACGGGTTTTGTCTTGGCGATTATACAGGAGCGTTCGAGGCGGTCAAGAGGCCGCGTGTGGTGCTCAGCGCTCAGGAGAAGGACGCGCTGCGAGCGGCGTATCAGCTGGAGCCGTACCCGTCTCAGTACACCATAGAGAGACTGGCGTCACAGCTGGGTCTTCAAACTAGTACCGTCAGTAACTGGTTCTACAACTACAGGTTGGTACCAGCTTGATCACTGGAAATAAAACAGTTCAGTTTTGATCAGAGGTTCGAGGCTCGAGGAAAAGATATACATGATACAAGGGGCTACATGTAGAATTCAGTTATTAGCGACACCGGTGGCCGTTAAGTGAACTGCAGCCAGGAATTTATTGCAAGTCCTTCACATAAAAATCAGTCGACAGGCTTTCATAAACAACCTAGGAAGTCGGGAGAGGTCTCGTTTTCTAAAGTTTCTTTACAATCTGTTCCCACATTCACGATTAATACATGAAAATTCTTACATATAGCCCTTTTAAACCTGCATAAGAACTAAATGTAATGATTTTTCTCTGTTAACAGGTCTAGAATCAGACGAGATGGTTTAACTGAACCACTTCAAACCAGAACAGTTCAAAGTCCAGCCAGTACAAGTCCGGTTTCGAGCAGTTTAGTCCCGATCAAACAGGAACCCAGTGATCCTGAGATGGAGGACACACAGCGACACACTCGAGTTTCCGTCGCCGTACAGGCCGTCACGAGCGTCAAGACGGAGAAAGTCGAAGATCTGCTGTCTTTCTGAGCTGCGAGAAGAACATGATGAAGAAAAATCTCAGGAACAAAACTAGATCTTCACTCACTCACATTATCCTTTGATTTCTAAATATCAGTTACAGTATATTTATCTTTTTGATTTCGTTCATAAATTTAATCAGGAGAAAAAGTGAACCCTGATTGGCCAAATGTCTATATTTTTTTTAGTATGTCTGAATAATAATTGATTGATTGATTGATAACTACTCATGTCAGTTCAGGTTCCAGTAAAGGATGGAATGTGAAAATTTGCTAATAAATAAGTCACTTTTGGTGACTCATAAAGTTGAAGTCTGAATCTTATTTTTTACTTTCATCTGTATTTGTTTTGTTCCAGTTGTGATGTTGATCAAAGCCCCTTTAAATAAATGTAAATACAAATGTTTCAAATAATAAACAATGTATTTTTATTAAAAGAATCTCCAATAATGATTGCATTAATGTTGCAAATACATTTACACTTACATGAAAATAGCATAGTTATAATATATATTGTATTATACTTATTTTTAATATACATATGTAACTGCAATTAATGTAAATAAATCTAATTAATAATTATTATTTATTTAAATTTACATTTATTTTATTTTAAACGCATCCTAACTCCGCCAACAGGACAATCATTAAAACACTACTTGTATATTTAAATGTACTTAAATTATTGAAATACATTTAATAAATTAATACATATGTATTATGTATTAGTATTTGCTATTAATATTAACCATTCTTTATTAATAAATACTTCTAATTTAGTTTATTCTTTTAAATGTCTCCCTAGTTTTTTTATTATTTTTTATTAACTGGAAAAAGTGTCTTAATATAAATCTACTATTGATATCTATATATACTATCTTTTATTGATAAAAGCCCTTTTAAATAAATGTAAATACAAATGTTTTAAATAATAATGTATTTTTATTAAAAGAATCTCCAATAATGATTGCATTAATGTTGCAAATACATTTAAACTTACATGAAAATAGCACATATATATATATATATATATATAATAAATGTAATAAATGTACATTTATTTTAATGTAAACACACCCTAACTCCGCAAACAGAACAATCAATAAAACACTATTTGTATTTGTAAATATAAATGTACTTAAATTATTTAAATAAATGTAATAAATTCATACATATGTATTATTTATTAGTAGTTGCTATTAATATTAACAATTCTTTATTAATAAATACTTTTAATTTACATGTAATTTATTTATTTAAATGTATCCCTAGTATTATTTTTTTTTATTATTATTAACTGGAAAAAGTGTCAAAATACAATATATAAATGTACACAAAAGCATGCTTAATATAAATCTACATAAAAATATTAAAATTTTTACAAATTTTTAACTGCTTTTTGCTTCACAGAAAATTTATAGAGTCCATATAATGTTCAATTTATTTATTGAAAGCTATAAAACAGGGTTTTTTTTTGCAAGAAAACATCTGTGAATATATGATTTTGCTTTATCCTAAAATAAACGTTATTTTTTTTTTTTTTTACTTTTTTACTTTTTTTATTTTTTATTGCAAGTTTGAACAAGAACAACTTAATCATATCAATATAACAATGGATGACATCAAACATAAATAATATAGAAGACAAATGCATAAAGTAGTGAAAGGAAAACAATCAAAAGAAAGAAAGAAAAATACAACAATTTACGTATCATTCATCATATCATTGTACAGATTTATAAATTTGACACTTTTTTGTTGTTAATCTTTTTTAGTGTTATAATTAAATAGTTACAGAGAAAGTGGTTTAATTTGGAACCTCTTGAAGAAAATTTACATTTATGAATGTAATATTTTGCCAACAAAATAACAATAAATAAAAATAAATTTCCTATATATTCTATATTTTGTGAAAAATAACAGAATATATCACACATAGTTAAATCAATGACCAAATTAGATTTCAAAGCCAAAAAATTTGCCAGATCGGACCAAAATTGGCATTTGAAGAAAAGATGATCACATGACGCGCTCAAGCGTGATTGCGTCACGACGTCGTGACGTCACACGGCCGTAGCAGCGCAGCTGAGAGGGGAACGTCATGGCGGTGTAGAGCGGATTACACTCAATGTTTACATTCTGTTTACCGTCTCTTTTGTGGGTTTACTCTGGTTTTACCGCAACAACGCGCGTCTTCTGCGACTGACTGCAACAGCAGGTGAGTGTGCGGCGAATGAAGCGCTTTATTGTCGGGTTTCGGTGCCGGGGTGACGGTTCCGCCCTCCACAAGAACAACAACAAACACTAACGACAACAACATCACGATCTAACGACAGACATTCACGTTTAACGCTGAATAACACGCACACACGAGCTGCTTTAACCAATGCACTGATGTCATGTTCGTGCAGCAGCTCGAGCTGTCAGTTTAGGCCAGTTTAATGATTGTCAACCCTATCTAGTGCACTACCTAGACAGTATACTAAGTAAACTGCATTTCTGGGCATCATTCAGAGTCTTAGTTGGCAGTTCACTACATGCACAAACCTGCTGTCTAGGTAAAGTTTGATCTGTTTTACAATCAACAGCTGCCATGATTCCTCACATGCAGACAATACAGATAATAAATAAGTGTTTTTAGCTTTTGCAAATTGATTATTTGATTTGACATGTGAGATTGCAATAGTGTCAGTCTCACTGAAGCACTTAGAAAAGCATGATAACATATCTGGATTTTTGAAAGCAAACAGATATTCTTAGTTAATCTGCATAACAAGCGTTTTTGTTTGCATAACCTTTCTTTGATTAATGTACACTCCCATCAAATATCGGTGTGTTTAACCGTAACTCTGGTCAGGTGTGACCTGCCCTTCAGAAGCTCGTGATGCAAAACCTGTTTCATTTCTAATCCATCCTCCTGTTTTTTACTGGTTGACTATGATTTCTGATCAGGTTATATAAGGTCACACATGGCCTACTTTACTCATGTAAGTCTGGCACTCATTAATAAACCGTTATATTAATTGCTTTATTATATTTGACAATAATTAATGTTGTTTTGGTACTTTATTATGCTTCCTTTCCCTTTGTTTTTTCGTAAATAGTATGCATGATAAATGAATCTGAAGTATGCTACATTGTCACATGATCCCATTATGTTGCACCACATATGATCGTGCAAATAAATAGTTCATTTGCATTTTCCAAATTTGTGTAAATGCGTGTTATGATCTCTTGCAGACTGTCTTTCTTTCATTAAGCATCTGCTCCACACGCAGAGAGACCGATCCAGAACCAGAACCAGGTGTGTAGACCGTCACGTGTCAGAAATGCAGTGCATGGAATGTGTGCGTGTTAGTGCATGTGTGGTATAGATGAATCATGTGTTGAGGTTTCTAATTCAAATGTCAATCTTGTGCTGACATTGATGATACACATGATCAGATTTTCTGGTTGTTTGGAATAGAAAACGAATGCTTTTGTGCAATTTTATGTCACATAGATTGTATTAATGAAAATCCTTTTCTGAAGATAAGATAAGACATATATTGCAGTTATTAAAGCTTCCTCAGGTGTCGTAAAGTCTCGGAGACCTTACATGACTCTATTCATTACCCGAGGCTAGTTAAATCATTCATAAATCCATAAGAGCTGCACGATTCTGGAGAAATTGAGAATCATGATTTTTTATTTATTTATTTTTAATATGAATAGAGTTCACGATTCTACACAAATAACGTAATTTACTAGAGGTTCAGACAAAATGTTAATTGCTGCAGTCTTATTTTAATATTATGTTCAACAGATTTGAATTTATATTTGTTTTTACAAAAAAAGGTTGAGTGAATGATTCAATGACTCACTCATAAAGACTTCGGTCACTTGTTTCATTAAAGGGTTAGTTCACCCAATAAATTAAAATTCTGTCATTAATTACTCTCCCTCATGTCGTTCCACACCCGTAAGACCTTCGTTCATCTTCAGAACACAAATTAAGATATTTTTGATGAAATCCGAGACTCGTCCATAGACAGCAATATAATCAACACTTTCAAGGTCCAGAAAGGCACTAAAGACATCGTTAAAACAGTCATGTGACTGCAGTGGATCAACTTTAATGCTATGAAGAGACGAGAATACTTTTTGTGCGCAAAAACAAAACAAAAATAACCACTTTATTCAACAATCTCTTCCCTGTCATTATCTTACGCAGGTGATGCAGTAACACAGTGAAGCTTCTGTGTTTACGTCTGAACACCGGCTCATCATTGGCCGAAGTTGATCACGTGATCAGTACAACATGTGTGTGACGCATGACACAGGAGTCGGCCAATAATGAGTCGGCGTTCTGACGATGAACCTGGAAGCGCTGGACGTAAACTACGTATGAAAATGACACAGAAGAGAATGAGATTGTTGATTAAAGTTATTTTTGTGTTGTTTTTGCGCACAAAATGTATTTTCGTCGCTTCATAACATTAAGGTTGAACCACTGCAGTCACATGACTGTTTTAATGATGTCTTTAGTTCCTTTCTGGACCTTGAAAGCGTTGATTATATTGCCGTCTATGGACGAGTCTCGGATTTCATCAAAAATATCTTAATTTGTGTTCTGAAGATGAACGAAGGTCTTATTTCACCACAATATAATAAAAGTGTTTTTGCATAAAGAAAATGAAGGCTAGTTTAGGGACATGATTGTGACATTATTTTCATGACAATTAAATTGTCATTACTGTAATATAAAAACAAATTTTGATTACTATAATGTAAAGTATTTATATCACAATATTATTTGTTTTAATTTGTTCATGCTGATTTAAATAAAACATAACTGTATACATACATTTATACACACTATTTTACAGCAATGAGAATGTCTGGATGAATTTGCTTCATTGTCATGAAAATAATCATAAATAGCCTTCATTTTATTTAAGTAAAATATATTTTCTTACTTATTGTTTTCTCTTGGTTCAGGGCTGAGATTTACCCAAGTGTGTGTATAGGGTAAATCCATACGATCTATAGGTTCAGGCTCATCTAATGCGGTCACTGTATTGATCGGCTTCAAAAGCGATCAGCATGATTCAGCAACAGCCGAACGGCTCATCGATTATGAAATGTTTCATTGATTATGTCATTGTTTGTGAAGTAGAGGAAGGGATATCATCACCAGTTCAGTTCGAGTCAGTGGTCCTTTTTTAATTGCCTCCACCAACTTATATATATATATTACTGTGCTTATAGTACTGAAATCATGATGATTACAGTATATTGGTGAGATATATTTAATATATGCATACCAGTCCATAATGAACGAATGTTTCATAAGTGCCAGTGTAAATGTTCCTCATCCGTCTCTCAGGTCGGTCAGTGTGTTTGCCGTCGGTGGCCTGCTGATCCTCTCTGCCCAGCCGTCCTGGGGCCATGGTGAGACATTTACATGACGTTACACTGCTCTCAGATCTGCTGATGACTCTGTTCAAATATGATGCTTGTGTTGTGAAGGTTGAAGAGGGGCAGCAGAGTTTGGAGGCCCATGGGAGCCCCGTACCGGAGGACGAACAGGTATCACAACGCTTTAGGAATAACACTATCACTATATCTATATATATATAAATCACCCTCTAATATATGTAATGGCAGGTCGTGTTCCCGCTGCTGCACGGCGAGTGTGTGGAACATGTCGGGAGGGCAGAGGAGTCTGTCATTGCCTTAACCAGCTACCGCCTTCACATCAAACTCCAAGAGAACGCCGTCAATGTAAGCGTTTCTCTCCTACACAGCAACACCTGTGCCGAGATCTCTAGACAATATCAATCACAGATCACAGCCAATCAGGAGAGCTTGTGGGCGGAGTCTGTGTCTGCACTGATTTTATTTAATCAAATTAAAGGCGCAGTAAGCGATTTCTGAGAAAGACTGTTGATATGTGAAGACACGCCCCTCCCTTCATTGCTCCACCCCCAGAATGCACAAACACACAATGCAAAAGTGGATGTCTCTTTATAGTTAAGCAAAATAATGCTTTACATATAATATGATGACAACATGCAGTACACAAGAGTATGTACAAGCAAGAGTGGGTTGAGAGCAGCTCCAGACAAACAGTGACACACAAAACTGTCCTGTTGCTATAGCTAACATTATAACAACAGCAGATCTTGGTTCTGTGAAAAATCACATATGGAGCAGAAACAACGCAACACCCCTACTGCTGATTGGCTCACTCTCTCTCCTCCCCCAACATGAGTGGACACGCCCCCTACTGCTGATTGACACGCCCCTACTGCTGATTGATTCTCTCTCTCTCCTCCCCCATAATGAGTGGACACGCCCCCTACTGCTGATTGATGAGTGACACTACTGCTGATTGACTCTCTCTCTCCTCCCCCATCATGAGTGGACACGCCCCCTACTGCTGATTGACTCTCTCTCTCTCCTCCCCCATAATGAGTGGACACGCCTCCTACTGCTGATTGACTCTCTCTCCTCCCCCATAATGAGTGGACACGCCTCCTACTGCTGATTGACTCTCTCTCTCCTCCCCCATAATGAGTGGACACGCCCCTACTGCTGATTGACTCTCTCTCTCTCCTCCCCCATAATGAGTGGACACGCCCCCTACTGCTGATTGACTCACTCTCTCCTCCCCCATAATGAGTGGACACGCCCCCTACTGCTGATTGACTCACTCTCTCCTCCCCCATAATGAGTGGACACGCCTCCTACTGTTGATTGGCTCTCTCTCTCTCCTCCCCCATAATGAGTGGACACGCCTCCTACTGCTGATTGACTCTCTCTCTCCTCCCCCATAATGAGTGGACACGCCCCCTACTGCTGATTGACTCACTCTCTCCTCCCCCATAATGAGTGGACACGCCTCCTACTGCTGATTGACTCTCTCTCTCTCCTCCCCCATAATGAGTGGACACGCCTCCTACTGCTGATTGACTCTCTCTCTCTCCTCCCCCATAATGAGTGGACACGCCTCCTACTGCTGATTGACTCTCTCTCTCCTCCCCCATAATGAGTGGACACGCCCCCTACTGCTGATTGACTCACTCTCTCCTCCCCCATAATGAGTGGACACGCCTCCTACTGCTGATTGACTCTCTCTCTCTCCTCCCCCATAATGAGTGGACACGCCCCTACTGCTGATTGACTCACTCTCTCCTCCCCCATAATGAGTGGACACGCCCCCTACTGCTGATTGACTCACTCTCTCCTCCCCCATAATGAGTGGACACGCCCCCTACTGCTGATTGACTCACTCTCTCTCTCCCCCATAATGAGTGGACACGCCTCCTACTGCTGATTGACTCTCTCTCTCTCCTCCCCCATAATGAGTGGACACGCCCCTACTGCTGATTGACTCACTCTCTCCTCCCCCATAATGAGTGGACACGCCCCCTACTGCTGATTGACTCACTCTCTCTCTTCCCCCATAATGAGTGGACACGCCTCCTACTGCTGATTGACTCTCTCTCTCTCCTCCCCCATAATGAGTGGACACGCCCCTACTGCTGATTGACTCACTCTCTCTCCTCCCCCATAATGAGTGGACACGCCTCCTACTGCTGATTGACTCTCTCTCTCTCCTCCCCCATAATGAGTGGACACGCCCCCTACTGCTGATTGACTCACTCTCTCCTCCCCCATAATGAGTGGACACGCCCCCTACTGCTGATTGATTCTCTCTCTCTCCTCCCCCATAATGAGTGGACACGCCCCCTACTGCTGATTGACTCAACAGCGTTTCTCAGAAAATAATCTTTAATAAAATTTAAGCATTATTCAATACTCAGTGATCGATACATCATGAAGTCCACTTGTTAGTTCACAGTTTTGTTTGTTCGCATTTGGATCTCAGTCTTCTCTGAAACATCACACACGTTACACTAAAGACACAGTTGTGATGTTTCTGTTGTGTTTCTGTAAACTCATCAGGTCCCACTGCAGCTGATCGAGAGCGTGGAGAGTCGGGATCTGACTCAACTGCACCTCACCTGCAAAGACTGCAAGGTCATCAGGTACGTCTGTATAACAGCGCTGCTTTGACTAACAAATGTGTCCTCGCTGTGTCTCATCACATGCACAACATCCTCAGTGCTCGCATGAACTGTTTTCTGTGGAATAATGTGCACTGACGAATCAACAGCAGCAGAGGGGAGGGGCTTCAGACTTCGATGACGAATGACAAAACCTCACAGAGTTTGTACGCTATAATACGTTATTTGGGACACAACTGAACTGTAACCTGCAGGGCTTGTCTGCTCTGTTGTGTGCAGGTGTAACTTCCTGTCGGCGGAGCAGTGTCAGGATTGGCTGAGGAGGATGAGTGCAGTGGTGCGGCCGCCGGCCCGGCTGGAGGAGCTCTTCGCCTTCGCGTTCCTCTCGTGTAGCGCGAGTGTGTCCGCTGAGGACAGAGAGCTGCATGATGGGATCTGCCGTGCAGGTACGCACATTTCAGGGCTGTTGTGTCACACATTTTGTCATCGTTTACTCACCCTCATGTCGTTCCAAACCCACATGACTTCAGGAGTCACACAGGAGGAGATGATTTGGAAAATGTTCATGCTGTTGTTTCTCCTGCAGTGAGGAAGGATGATGCTGTTGAGCTCTAATAACAACAAAACACACCATAGAACTTTAGTGATAATAATAATGTAGCTTTTTGTGTGAAATTTATTATTTTTTGCTTAAATTGATTTATTTAAAATGGTTCCCCTCTGCTGCAGCTCTTAAATCTCATTTGCACTTTTGCACATTCAAACTTGTCATGCTGGGCAGGGTTATTGTAGTCAGTGAAAACTATTTTGATCATTTAAATTAAGCTGAAATAATATATTAGAATTTTCTAATGAAAAGTAGAAATGTTGTCTTGGCAACTAATCAAAATAAGTTTAAGCTAAAGCACTAAAATTATGAACTGAAAATAAATAAATTCAAACCGAAAAAAAAAGAAACCCAAAATAGTCGTATTAAAAAAACTGATAAAAATGACTAAAGCAAAAATGAAATATATAAAAAAAAAATGATAATAATATTAAATTCAAATATTAATAAACTATTAATTATACTATATAAGTATATAAATAATATTAAAATAATAACTAAAGCTATTTTGTAAATAAAGCTGAAATTAAATATAAATATTATAATTTTCTAACAAGTAGCAGAAATGTTGTCTTGGTGACTAATTGAAATAAATTTAAGCTAAAGCACTAAAATTATGAAACTCAAACTGAAAGCGGAAAAAACCCTAAATACTCATTAAAAAAAAAAGCATAAAAATGACAAAAGCACTATATATATATATATATATATATATATATATATAAATATAATATACTAAAATTTTAAATAAAATCCAAATGAAATAAAGGTAAAATATTAATAAACCATAATTAGTGCCAGTATATATTAGTATAAAGTGTTTACACTAGTATATAAATAATGCTAATATAAAAACAAACTATTTAGTATACTGTTTAGTTATTTATTTAGTTAAATAAGGCTGAAATAAAATATAAATATTATAATATGATGTCTTGGTGACTAATTGAAATAAGTTTAAACTAAAGCACTAGAATTATGAACTGGAAATAATTAAACTAAAACTGAATGTGAAAAAACAAAAAACAAATAGTCATATATAAAAACTAATAAAAATGAACATAAATTAATTCCAAAAAATATAACTAAAATTAAAATAAAATAATGAATAAATAAAAGCCAATTCAAAATATAATTAGTATTAATATATAATAGTATAAAGTACTATATAATTAGTATATTATTAATACTAAAATAACACTGGTGCCAAGTTTTTGCCATGCATTTAAAATAAGGATAAATGCACTGTAATTCCGTTTATTAACACAATCTTTTTCAATTGCAGTGTTTCTGAAGCAACTTATAATAACGGAGCAAAACAGGCGTCTGTCTGGCTTCCAAAACACTTCCTGTTTCTGTAAATCAGGAATAATTTGATGTTTTTACCTGAGAAGCAGCATGATGCTGTTGTGTTTCAGGAGGACATCAGCGGAGGTTCAAGCGAGAGCTGGAGAGGATGGGCTTCGACACCCACAGTGCCTGGAGAATCTCCAACATCAACAGCAACTACAGGTGACGCACCTGAAACACATGACCGCTCGCACAAGCAGCCACAGCGCTCCATCATCACCTGAAGAGTGTGTGTGTGTGTGTGTGTGTGATCTCTCAGGGTGTGTGCCAGTTACCCAGAGCAGATCATCGTGCCTGCTGTGATCATGGACCAGGAGCTGGAGAGCGTGGCTGCGTTTAGATCCTGGAAGAGGATCCCGGCTGTCGTTTACAGGTTTCTTAAAGGACTCTTCTGTTGATTAAGACACGTGTCAGTCATGTCTCACTCACTTTTATCTTAACCTTTGACCCAGACACCAGAGTTCGGGCGCTGTGATTGGTCGATGCGGGCAGCCAGAGGTCAGCTGGTGGGGTTGGCGAAATGCTGAAGATGAGCATTTGGTGCAAGCCATCGCTAAAGCCTGCGTCACGGATCCAGCTTCGAGCGCAGCGCAGGCGAATGGCTCCTGCGTTCGTCGTCACTCCGGTAAGTGAACGCGACTCTGTTCTTCCTGCTCCATCACCACAGCTGCTCATTCCCTTCCTGCTTTCACATCAGATCCTCACATGGCCAATGGGAACGTAGAGGCGGAGCCGAGTGCCACGCCCCCTCAGAAGCTCTTAATAATGGACGCCCGGTCGTACGCGGCTGCAGTAGCCAATCGGGCGAAGGGAGGCGGCTGCGAGTGTCCAGGTAAAGCAGAGCAGACGCTGGCTGCAGAAAACATGTGATCGCTGATCTCTCTCTCTCTCAAACGCCCTCTGTGCTTCCTGTAGAGTATTATCCCAACTGTGAGGTGATGTTCATGGGCATGGCCAACATCCACTCCATCCGGAAGAGCTTCCAGTGTTTGCGGACTCTCTGCGCTCAAGTCCCTGATCCGGTCAAGTGAGTGTTTGTGAGGAGCGGACCTGAAAGCACAGCAGCGCTCTGGATAAACTCAGACTGAACACAGTTTAGCTTTTATTTACTAATGCAAAATGATCTGGTCAAACTAGAAAACAATATATATCTGCATTATCTGCATTTACATATATCAATATTTATCTGACATTATGAAGCTATACTTATTTATAAAAATTATATATATTATTTCTATAACAAATTATACTTTCATATAAATATAAAAACTACATTTTATATATGTATAAATATTAAATTCTTATTTATGAAATTATATATTTATTAGTGTGTGCATATATATATATATACAGTCCAGTCCAAAAGTTTGGAACCACTAAGATTTTTAATGTTTTTAAAAGAAATATCGTCTGCTCACCAAGGCTACATTTATTTAATTAAAAATACAGTAAAAAACAGTAATATTGTGAAATATTATTACAATTTAAAATAACTGTGTACTATTTAAATATATTTGACAAAGTAATTTATTCCTGTGATCAAAGCTGAATTTTCAGCATCGTTACTCCAGTCTTCAGTGTCACATGATCCTTCAGAAATCATTCTAATATGCTGATTTGCTGCTCAATAAACATGTATGATTATTTTCAATGTTGAAAACAGTTGTGTACTTTTTTCTTCAGGATTCCTTGATGAATAGAAAGTTCAAAAGAACAGCATTTATCTGAAATACAAAGCTTCTGTAGCATTATACACTACCGTTCAAAAGTTTGGGGTCAGTAAGAATTTTTATTTTTATTTTTTTGAAAAGAAATTAAAGAAATGAATACTTTTATTCAGCAAGGATGCATTAAATCAATCAAAAGTGGCAGTAAAGACATTTATAATGTTACAAAAGATTAGATTTCAGATAAACACTGTTCTTTTGAACTTTCTATTCATCAAAGAATCCTGAAAAAAAATATTGTACACAAATATTTTGTACAATTGTACACATTAAATGTTTCTTGAGCAGCAAATCAGCATATTAGAATGATTTCTGAAGGATCATGTGACACTGAAGACTGGAGTAATGATGCTGAAAATTCAGCTTTGCATCACAGGAATAAATTACTTTGTGAAATATATTCAAATAGAAAACAGTTATTTTAAATTGTAATAATATTTCACAATATTACTGTTTTTTACTGTATTTTTAATTAAATAAATGTAGCCTTGGTGAGCAGACGAAACTTCTTTTAAAAACATTAAAAATCTTAGTGGTTCCAAACTTTTGGACTGGACTGTGTATATATATAAAATATATATATATATATATACACACTAAATATACTAATAAACAATAATACTAATAGTACATATGCATTAGAAGTATTATTATATATTTTTTTATACATACTTTATATATAATATAGTTTCTATAACAAATTATACTGTTTAATATAAATATAAACTGTATATATTTTATATATGTATAAATATATTGTTTATTATTATATTAAATTCATATTTATGAAATTATATATTTAGTGTATATATACACTAATATACTAATAAATAATACTAATAGTACATATTATATATTGTTAGTGTATATATATATATATATATATATATATATATATATATATATAATTTCTATAACAAATTATACTGTTTCATATAAATGTATAAATTATGTATTTTGTTTAAACATTGTTTATTATATTAAATTTTTATGAATGAAATCAAATATTTATTAGACTAATAAATATACTAATAAATAATATTAATATATTAAATTATTATAAATATAATAAATATAAATTATTAGTACTATGATATAATTAATGCATATAAATATATACATTAATAATATACAATTGTATAAATATATAAATAAATAAATATAATTAGTACTATTATATATTAATGTTTATACATACATACATATATATATATATATATATATATATATATATATATATATATATATATATATATATATATATATATATATAAAGTTAATAAGAAATTATTAGTAAAGGTTGCATAACATTTTTCAGTAATGAACAACTCATTTTTTACACATGATGCACATCCATCTTATCTATTTCTATGAATTGTGCTCTTAAAGAGTTTGATCTTTAACCTCTTTACGTTAGTGGTGGGGTACGACAAAGCAAAAAGGAGCATCATTCAATATCACCAGTGCTAAAAAAAACACTAATATCGGCTCATAACCAGTATATCCATATCATGCATCTCTCTCCTAATGTTTTCCCTCTCCGGTTAGTTGGCTGTCGGCGCTGGAGGGCACTAAATGGCTGCAGCATCTGTCTCTGCTGCTGAAAGCGTCTCTTCTGGTGGTGAACGCAGTGGATCGGGACCGCAGGCCTGTGCTGGTGCACTGCTCCGACGGCTGGGACCGGACGCCTCAGATAGTGGCGCTGTCCAAACTGCTGCTGGACCCCTTCTACAGGACCATCCAGGTCTTTCTCCAATTTTTTTAGAAGAATAGCATGCATTATTTACAGCATGGCACAATTTTAGTGCACATTCAGGCATAACCTGACCACAAACCACGTTTAATATGTCCGCTCTCTCTGCTTTTATCTTTATACTATCTTCAGGATCTGAGAAGTAAAAAGTTGTATCCTAGTAGATTCAAAATGTTTAGATGCATTTAATCATTCACTTTATGCACCAATATAACAATACATAGTAATAAAGGCATTATTTATGGACAGTGTTGGGACTTTTTTGATGTTCACATAAAAGAATCACTGAGTTTTGAATTGATTGATATTAACTGCATTGCTATTCTGAAAGTTAACTTTCAATTTCACAGAATAAGAGAGAGTTTTTGTTTGGTCTCCGCAGGGTTTTCAGGTGCTGGTCGAGACCGAGTGGTTGGATTACGGTCATAAGTTCGCCGACCGCTGCGGCCACGGCGAGAACGCGGACGATCTGAACGAGCGCTGTCCGGTGTTCCTGCAGTGGCTGGACTGCGTTCATCAGCTCCAGAGACAGTTCCCATGCTCCTTTGAGTTCAGCGAGGCCTTTCTGGTACTCATTGTCATTGCTTTGATCGATGCTTGTTCCAGGGTTTCTGCAGGTTTGTGAAGGTAAATCTTCTTTAAGAGCTTTTTAAGACCAAGTAAGGGAAAATCAAGGAATAAATTGACGGAAAATGTGAATGTCTTGGGAAAAACACAGTTGTATCAGAGTTTGGAAAATACAACTTCCGATAGATCTTTATTATGTTTTAATTCATTAATCACACTGCAGAAAAGTGATGTTCTTCCTCAGTATTTTTGTCTTGTTTTCTAGTGAAACTGTCTAAAGATTCTCCAGAGACCCCAGGCAACAAAATGTAATTGTTTTTTAAAAAACAAATGTAATTTTACTCTGTTTATTAATGTTTTTACTTCATATTTGTGCAGTTTTTAGAGGATTTATCATATCTTTTGAATTTATATAAATAAATAAATAAATAAATAAATATTTTGTTGAGTCACTTTATAAAAGACCCACATTTCTAACTTTCATTCATGGGGATAACATGGATAATTTGACATGGTTTAGTGTGAGATTTTTGCCCATCTTTTGGAAAATGCAGTTTTAAAAGTAAAAAATGATCACTTTATCCAGTAGATGGCAGCAGAGCTCCACTATTTGCTGTTTGACTGACTGAAAGACTCTTTTCACAAGTATTTTCAGCTGGATTCATATCTAAATATTATGAAATCACAATTATGACAATAAAAATTACTTTTTGTCAAAGTTTTGGTTTTTTTTTTTGTACTGAAAAAATAAGTTTTTCAAAAATGTTTATTTTGAGGATGAATTTTGCATTTTCTAAGTGAGGTCTCATCATAATGTAACAATATTGAAAAACTGATTTTTTTTCATTGCAAAAAACACTAAACTTTAACAAACAAAAGTAGCTTTTATTGTCATAATTGTGATTTCATAATATTTAGATTTGAATCAACTTTAAAATACTACTAAAGTTGTAAAATACAACTTTAAAAGAGTCTTTCAGTCAGTCAAACAGCAAATAGTGGAGCTCTGCTGCCATCTACTGGATAAAGTGATCATTTTTTACTTTTAAAACTGCATTTTCCAAAAGATGGGCAAAAATCTCACACTAAACCATGTCAAATTATCCATGTTATCCCCATGAATGAAAGTTAGAAATGTGGGTCTTTTATAAAGTGAATTTTACATAAAAAGCTGTTTTTGTATAAAAACCTATTTAAAAAAAATATTTTTTAATTTATTTATATAAATTTAAACAATATGATAAATCCTCCAAAAACTGCACAAATGTGGGGTAAAAACATTAATAAACAGAGTAAAATTACATTTGTTTAAAAAAAACCCCAATTATTTTGTTACAAAATTAAATTTTTTGCCTGAGGTCTGTGGAGACCCCAAAGACCCTGAGTGTGACTTCCCAAACGAAGACCGCACAAGAATTAAATCAAGATGCATTTTCTGGAGATACAAAATGACACAAAATCTTGTTTTCTGTGAAAATGATCAAAATGAAGTGAGTTTATGATCAAAACAATAACAAATATCTGCCAATGGGCTCAGAAAAATCTACTTAATTCAAAGGAAAGTTTTCAGAACTCATTGACAGATATTTGTTCTTGTTTTAAGCATAAACTCACTTCATTTTGTTTAAATTTTCAAGAATTCTTTTAAATTTTGCTTCTCCAGTAAATGCATCTTGATTTAAAGATGTTTAGATGTATTGGGAAAACAGGACAAAAATACAGAGGAGGAACATAATTTTTTTTGCAATGCATGCGACGCCATGACTTTATGAATTTAAGACTCTGAATCAAGATCTTTTTAAGACCCGCAGAAACCCTGTTGTTCAGATCAGTCCTCAGGCCCGGTGGACATAAACATGCATGCTTTCATATATCACGACAGCGGCTGTCTTTGTGCCTGTAGGTGAAGTTAGCGCAGCACACGTACTCGTGTCTGTTCGGGACGTTCCTGTGCAACAGCGTGAAGGAGCGAGAGGAGCGGCGCGTTCAGGAGAAGACGTGCTCCGTTTGGTCTCTGCTGCGGCCGACGAACACATCCTTCCACAACATCCTCTACTCGCCGCGCTCCGAGACCGTACGCTTGCTCTGGAATCATGTCTGCTGTCCTGTGTTCAATTTACAGTAGTATGAGCACATCCAAACATCACTGTAGCCGGTGCTCGATCAAAAGAAAGCTGAACCGGCACACTGCTGTTTCTGCTCCCAGAGAAGTTTAATAATCGACCAGATGAAGACCGCTTGTGATCAAAACACTGCAATTCATTGAACTTCTTTGCTGTCCTGTGTTCTCATATATTGCAGCTAGAGTTATTATAGTTAATAAAAAACTTTTGCTACTTGAATTAAAATAAACTTTAACTGAAGTGTAATAAAATATCAGGTATTAAAATATCAATAAAATGACATCTAAGGCTTTTTAAGTACGGAGCCCTGCACATGACATGCAGACAAATAATATATATCATGGCCACAAATTAAGAATTTGTTCCCTTGTATTGATTTAACTAAAACAAGGAAACAAATTATTACAATGTGGCTGTGATTTAGTAAAACATGGGAACAAATTTAAGCCCTTTTTATGGTAATAACAATGATTTACAGCTCAAATAATACAGATTTTGACAAAAACAAGAATGATAAATCTTAAATTTCAGGCTTTGAACCATTTTTAATGAACGAGATGGTCTTAAATTTAATATGACATTTTTAAGACTTTTAATGACCCACAGATACCCTGAATTTATTTTTTTTTTTTAAAAACAACCTTATTTTATTTCAGCTAGTTGCCAATGCAACATTTCTCATTTTCATTTGGTTTGAATTGATGTACTAAAATAACTAAAAGTGAAATAAAAATTAATAAATGTTATATAGGCTAATAACAAACATTAAAATTACTAACACTTTAAAATAAAACAAAATTCAAAAATATTAATAGTGATAATAAAATAACAGCAGCTCAACTGTTTTCAACACTGATAATAATCAAATGTTTCTTGATCATCAAATCATCATATTAGAATGATTTCTGAAGGATCATGTGACACTGAAGACTGGAGTAATGATGCTGAAAATTCAGCTTTGATCACAGGAATAAATTACACTTTCCTATATATTCACATAGAAAACAGCTGATTTAAATTGTAAAAATATTTCAAATTTTTTCTGTATTTTTGTTAAAATAAATCAGGTTTTGCACCCAGTGTGTCACGTGAGGAATCTGATGCTATGGAGTGCCGTCTACCTGCCTAACTCCGCCCCCTCCACGCCTTCTGACGAGTCATGTGTGCCACACTCCGCCCCCTCAGCCTCACCTGAGGACACACCTGTGAGCAGGTAAATGACGCGTGACGTATGCCTTTCCAAACACGTTCCAGAGCGTAAAACTGTGTTTTCTTTGCAGGTTACCAAAGACTCGGTCATATGACGACCTGCCCTCATCGTGTGAGGGTTTAACCCCGAACCGCCGCAGCAGCGACCCCAACAGGAAGGAGAAGTGGCAGGACCACCTGCTCGGCCTGGAGATGAGCGTGACGGCAGAGCCGGACAGAATCCACACGCAGACGTCCGAACGCAGCGCTCCCGGCTTCAACACGAACCATTCTGAAGCATTAAACGGGGCGGAGCTTTGTGTGACTGACAGCCAAATGGAACACATCTCACAGGAAGTGAGAGAAGAGGAAAACAGGAAGCTGGAAGTTCTAAAAAACACGCCTGCCTTCGATGTTCCAGACGACTTTGACAGCGAGGACCAAACGCCTGAAGATCACGCTGTGGAAAGTTCCACTGAAAAACACCCGCATCCCGACGAAAACATGGAGTTAGCATCAGACGGATTACCCTTTACTATTACCCACGATCCTTCAGAATCTAGCAGCCAATCCTCCTCAGAGAGTTCTTCCAGCCCAAACCACACTCTTAACGGCATCTGCTCACCTTCCCAGCATCCCGTTCATCCTCCTCCTCCGCATTCGGCCAATCAGGACAGCCGACAGACGGGAGACGCTTCTCCAACGTCGCCCCACAATCCCGTCGGGCGAGGGTCCGCGGCGGCGTTAGGGCACCTGGACACGGACGGGTTGAGTCTGCACAGCGACGCCGTACAGGTGCGTCTGCGGCAGATGGAGGCGGGGCATCAGCTGCAGGTGGAGACGCTGAAGAAACAGGTGCAGGAGCTCTGGAGCCGGCTGCACATCAACGGGAAGCTGGTGAGGAGAACGCTTTAGTGATAGTCACATGAGTGGACTGGAATTAACTGCTATACAAATCAAATCATTTAATTAAGGTCTGTTTACACCAAGGATGATAACTATAGCGCCACCAACTGACCAAAGTTGCACTCACATTTATGTTAACCTTCATGAAAATGTTTCCACTATTTTTAATTTTCCGAAAAACATACTTTTTTAAAACTCCTCCTCGGCCGTTGCTCTGATTTCCATGAAAATCGAACCAGATCATCTTCAGACTACGGCGACAAAAATGTATGTAATTCAATTCAATTCATCAAACTGTAACGCACAAGCGAATTTTACGTAGCGTTTGCTAAAATAGACGTAAGGCTGTATTCTCCGCAACGCTTTATCATATTCAGACTTGATCCATGTCATCACAAGCATGACCTGAGACTACAAGCTGCATTTGGCGCAGCGCCACCTACTGGTCCGGAGATGTGAAAAATGGCTATTTTTGCCTTATAAGTTCTGAACGGTTTGTACGCATTAGCGTATCGTTACAAAACTCGGTATGGGTCATCGTCACGACGCCCTTAAGGAGCCTGAGCAGTTTCAGACCAGCGCCACCTAGTGGTAAAATCAAATATTCACATGCTTATAACTTAGGATTTAGATGACTTATTTTCATCTCCTTGGATTCCTGAATCCTTGCCGAGTATAATGATACCAAACATGCTGGGTTTCGCCTTATGGTTTGTACATTTTGTTTTAGCGTTTAAACAACTTTCACGAATATCTTCGAAACCGTTAGCATAGGAAGGTTGTTGCCTATATGCCAATGGCCAAATGTCAAAATTTTGATAGTAAGTGGCAAAAAATGCTACTAAAGTCAGGTGTGGGTCATTTTTTAACTCCTAAACGTAGTGCGATATTTACAACACATTGGACACGCTTGTGTATGGAGGACACACAAAAAGGCGGTGCTATAATTGAATAAAACATGAAATTGGCTACAGTACTGTTGGTTTGATTGACTTCAAAATTGTCATGCCGTGTCTTTGTCTCAGGTGCTATCATAGTCCGTTATGACACTGGTGTAACATGATAAACATTTTAATTACAAAATGACAAAAAAGATCCACAGCTGTAACTGCAATGGTTTTGCATATTGCTATGAACGCATTGGCATATTGTTATGAAACTCAGTATTTGTCATCGCATTATGCCCTGAAGGTACTTAAAGTTTCATATATTATATTATAGTTATATATTATATTTCATATTTTATAGTTATTGTAGTTTTGTTAGTGTCCTTGGTGCAAACACCCTTTAAAGGGTGAAAATTCTGTCATTTATTACTCACCCTCATGTCGTTCCACACCCGTAAGACCTCTGTTAATCTTTGGAAAACAAATTAAGATATTTTTGATGAAATCCGATGGCTCCGTGAGGCCTGAGCAATGACATTTCCTCTCTCAAGATCCATTAATGTACTAAAAACATATTTAAATCAGTTCATGTGAGTACAGTGGTTCAATATTAATATTATAAAGCGATGAGAATATTTTTGGTGCACCAAAAAAACTAAATAACGACTTATATAGTGATGGCCGATTTCAAAACACTGCTTCAGGAAGCTTCGGAGCGTTATGAATCTTTTGTGTCGAATCATGATTCGGATTGCGTGTCAAACTGCTGAAATCACGTGACTTTGGCGCTCTGAACCTCTGATTCGACACACTGATTCATAAGCTTCCTGAAGCAGTGTTTTGAAATCGGCCATCACTATATAAGTCATTATTTGGTTTTTTTGGCGCACCAAAAATATTCTCGTGGCTTTATAATATTAATATTGAACCACTGTACTCACATTAACTGAATTAAATATGTTTTTAGTACATTAATGGATCTTGAGAGAGGAAATGTCATTGCTCAGGCTTCACTGAGCCATCGGATTTCATCAAAAATATCTTAATTTGTGTTCCGAAGATGAATGAAGGTCTTACGGGTGTGGAACGACATGAGGGTGAGTAATTAATGACATTATTTTCATTTTTGGGTGAACTAACTCTTTAATCTCATTAATGCTGTTAACTAAACGTAACACTTCCTCTTCCTCTGGGCCGCAGACGTCTCTGCCGGACGGGGAGAACAACCTCGAGTCTGGCTGTCTGCAGCGCTGCGGTGCCACTGAACTCCTGTCCGAATCCAGCTGGGAACAGATCGAGCAACAGGAAGCAGAGGTGAGCGGATCAGGAAGAGAGGACGTGACAGGTTCCCTCTGTTTGTGTGGTTTTCCAGCAGCGTCTCCCATTATTAACAGCCAGTTCACTTCAGTTCTGCTCACATTACACTGATTGAGAGAAAATCCGGTTGTCGAATGTGTTTTCAGCAGTTTCTGCTCTGTGTGAGACCAGATTAAACACATTTAGAACTTCGAACTCCCATTGGTCCGTGGTGATGGGACACAGCACATATTTACATATTCATGTGACCGCAGCAGTGTTGACCAGTTCTGTTTGTGTCCAGGTGACACAGTGGTACTCGGATCACCCGGCGTCCCGTTGCTATGGATGCGAGAGGACGTTCTGGCTGGCGACAAGGAAGCATCACTGCAGGTGAGTCGGAGTGTCCCGGACCGACCCTGATACTCTGATACAGCCACAAGACAAACAATTTATAGTGTGAAAATCACTTATCAACCTTTCCTGTTTAAACAGGTCATGAACTGTAATCCTGTGTTTGTGTCGATCTCGCATTTACTGCAACAATGACATGTGACTCAGTGGGCGGGGCTAAAACTCTATAACTAATCTTCACATTTCTGCTTTTAAATCCTTCCTGCCTCATTCTCTTCTATTGTACGTGCTTCACTGTAACCTCCATCTTTGTTTTGTGTGTTTGTTGTTGTTGTTGTTTTTGAGTTCAAATATTGTTTGTGGTAATCAACATTATGCCACGGATGTTATGGACTGATGTTTCACACCACACTTAACCCTGGTTAACGTCTTTTTAATCTCAGGTTAAGCAACATTTCACACTTAGAAGAGGGCTAACATCACTTACAGCTAGGGTCGCAAAATTCTGGGAATTTCAAAGCTGGAAACTTGCAGCATAATTTTGGTTAAAACAACCAGATTTAATGCAATTTCAGTTGAATTTTTACCCTGCACATTCCTCAATCGCATTCACACAGTCACATGACTTACTGCAGGGATATTGAGGACACACCCCCTGTGCATCCCCCAGTCCATAACATGCACATGTGATCAAAAATACAGAAAAAACAGTAGTATCGTGAAACATAACTACAATTTAAAATAATGTTTTTCTTTTTTGATGTACATAAAAATATAATTTATTTCTGTGATCAAAGCTGAATATTCAGCATCCTTCAGAAATCATTCTAAGGTTTGATGCTCAATTATCAATGTTGGAAACAGTTGTGCTGCTTAATATTATTTTATAACCTGTGATATTTTTTTCAGGATTCATTGATGAATAAAAATGTAAAGAACAGCATTTATTTAAAATAGAAATCTTTTGTAACAATATAAAGTTTGGGGCCAGTAATTTTTTTCTTTCTTTTTTTTGAAAGAAATTAATACTTTTATTCAGCAAGGATGTGTGAAATTGATAAAAAAAAAAAATTTTGAATAAATTCTGTTCTTTTTAACTTTTCATTAATCAGTGAATCCTGAAAATAGTGTCACAGGATCCAAAAAAATATTCAGCAGCACGACTGTTTCCAACATTAATAATAACTGAGTATCAAATCAGCATATTAGAATGATTTCTGAAGGATCATGTGACACTGAAATAAATAACACAACAATTGCTGCATTAAAAATAAATTTTATTTTACATATTTACTACATTTGAATTAATTGAATGCAAAAAATAAATAACTGTTATTTCATGTTATTATGACCAAACAAAATGTTTAAATTTGTTTTTATATGATACATTTTATATAAATATTATAAATTTATACAAATTTCCCAAAAATTCCCATAAATTCCCCAGGTTAAGTTCCCGTGGAAACTTTCCGCCCCTTTGCAACCGCACTTACAGCATTTCATTGTTCGGTTCAGTGGAAGCAGGAGTGAATTGAGGGCCTTCGCAAACTTCAAAGAGTTTAATTTATAATTGAATTTAAATTGCTTTCTTTATTAAAAAGTTTAAGAAAAAGAAAAGAACGTAACCTATTTTGCCCCCTCAACATACAGTTCTTGAACTTCTGTAATCACAAAATCAATTGTGGTTGATTCATTTAATATATATAAATTAATTTTAATATATTTAATATGAGGTTCTGTTTGAGTTGACGTGTTCCAGATGTAGCGCAGCTCACGGAATCAGAGGGTACGTTCACACGACAATGAAACCGAAACGTTTTTCCTTTGTGTTTTTAGTGTACAGACACTGTCAAAATGATCCCGACTAAAAACGCTGTATTCTGCTGCTAGGCCAGTAGATGGCGATGTGACTTTCTAAAGTGAACACGAAACACCCATGACGTCAACATTTCCACAAATTAGCATTTTTGTAGACGATAACGGTGTCGATTCCAAAAACTTGCTTCCATTGTGGAGTAAATGAACGGCCAAAACGCAGAAAAAGTTTTTAGTTGGAAGCGGTGTGGTGTAAACGGCCCCGAGTGTGACTGTCGTCTGACCCGTGTCTCTCTCTCTCTCTCGTCCTGCTGCAGCGGCAGAGAGCCGGTTGATGAGGCCTGGTGAGACTCTCCTGCTCTTCCTCCTTCACTTCCTCTGTCTGTCCATCCTTCTCTCCCTTCTCACCTAACCATCACACTGCCATCCTCCTGCACTGCTTGTTCTCACACTAGAGCTTCTGCTGCCAATCCAGTTCAGTTTGCTCAGCCGTGTTCCAGTCAACCACACTCAAGTCCATTTCATCATTGTGTGAAACTAAAGTACATCAGAAGTTTGAATTCCTCACTGTCTCGCCCCTGCAGGAACTGTGGGAATGTGTTCTGCGCCAGCTGCTGCGACCAGAAGGTGGCGGTACCGAGTCAACAGCTCCGCGAGCCAAACCACGTGTGCCAGGCGTGTTACGGGCACCTCCGGCCCTCAGCCGTTCCCCCGGCGCTCCCTCCTGCCGACCTCGAGCTGGAGAAGCCCATCACTGCCAGCTCCAACTGAGAGACTCCAATAAACTGACCTGTGAGGAGCCCAGAACCGGCTGAACGTCAGCGCTAAAGGGATGTAGATCGCCCGAAGTGATCGTTCGGTCATCATTACTCACCCTCACGTCCCTTTAGGTCAAGTCATTTCACTCGGCGACCTTTTTTTATTTCAAAGGCGGGACTTATTCCGCCATATTGCGCGTTGCACTTTTTTCCATTCATATTAATACGAGTCCACGAATCTCAAGTATATATGATATGGCATGACTTTCTTCTACGGATCACGAAAGGAAATGTTTAACATCCGGGGCTGGATTCATGAAATATTCCTAAGAAAGGAGAAGACGTAATGATAAACACTTCAAAGGCCATCTAATAATTTTATAATGAACATACAATGGCTTAATGCATTCTTTTTTTATCAACACTTGAACACAAATCTGAGAAAATCACGTTTTAGTCAAAGTTTGACATTTCATTCAGTAACGTTAGACAGTTTTGATTCATATGCTGTTTAATGTTCGTGTTATTTTACATGCTTGTTTCTGCTTTTTCGTCTGTGTTTTGATCAGGAGATTCAAGATGTGTAACAGCGCCCCCTACCGTATAACAGTGAAAACATGGATCGCCGTAAAATTCCGTCAATGGCGGGGAAAGAGTTAAGACACATTTCAAGTTTGTGCAATTCCTGAAAAACTCTCAAATATTTACTAGAGATGTTCTTCAGAAGAAAACAGCCGTTTCAATCCAAAGTTGCAAATTTAATTTTCCATCCCGTGTTCAAGAGAATAAAATCATCACTTCCTTTTGGAAACTGGTGCAAAATATCAGTAATAAAAATGTAAGTTGCTGCAATCGGGCTCTTTTTCCTCTATCAGAAATGAGTTTCGTCTCACGAAACGCAATAAACGCTGTCATGTGATCTTGCGTTCGGATGCTGGTGTTCGGGAACGCAATCGTGTGAGACGGTTCTCGAGGAATTAAACCAAATCGTTCTGATGACAGACTTTCAGAACCACCAAACCAACATTTGAGTTGCTGCGATGCCATTGGTCCGCTGGTTAGACCAGTTATCCAATCACAGCCTTGCCGGGATTTATTCAGTAAACGTTTTTCCATCGGCGTCAGGATGTTCTTTAACAGTATAACGCCGCAAAGCTATTTCCAATTTTTTACTTCTAAACGAAAAACTTCGCAGCGAGTATATCGGGTCATTGAAATGCACGAGTAATACGTTTCTGGCTGCAGTTCACTTAACGGCCACCGGTGTCGCTAATAATGTTTAATCAAAATAAAACCGAAATCACAATACAGCTTAGTGCGATTATCAAATCAAATGCTGCGATTTAAATGTTACTGAATTTCGAATTTATTCAAAGTCACGTCACACATAATCATGACCAATCTGTGTTATCAGAAAATTCATGCACATTAATATATATATATATATTAATAGTAATTTGCATATGTAGCAAGTGTTATATTGTAATATTTGGAGGTTATACTAACTTTAAGAAGTTATGCATGATGATTTTTAAGAACATTATTTTCATAAATTCTTAAATGTTTTGGGGGAATACAAAATATTCTTAGCTTTACTCTTAATGTTTCGTGAATCCACTCCCTGATCATGTTTTGGTCATGCTTAAAAAAAAAAAAAAAAAAAAAAAAAATCATATACATAGTTCATACATATTGAGCATGTATGCAAATGAGATTTGAGATCTGAAAGTTAATTCTGGCTCATCGTCTCAGGCAGACGTGTTTCACTGAAGAGGGTGAGAAAATGATGACAGGACTTTAATTTCTGTGAACTATTCCTGTAGTACTTTAATCATCTTCTCTGGACCCCGGATTGATTCGGTCTGACTTTGCAGATCAGAAACGAGGAGCGCCGGAGGAGTTTTGCACACTTGAATCCGTGTACATGAGATTTGTATGTATATTATGTCACGTGTACAGCCAACGCAACGAACGCTTGACGGACTTGAGCAATACGCACAGGATCTTCTTAATCGGAGGAGATCCGTGTGACGACATCTCAAACGTGTCTGCTGTCGCTTTGCTGTCTGGTCAAGGGCCGGGTTGTATTTGCCCTGATGAAATCTCCCACAATGCAATGCTGCTGTCTTTCCTCTCTGCGTTGGACAGAGTTTGTACGAGCTGCTGCTGCTAACGCTGTCACTTCTGGAGCCTGCGGCGTTTGTGTGAATGAATTAAAGCACAACACACTGCCAACCTGAGCCGCGTGTCTGATGGTGTCTCATTGATGCTCGTTATGAAAACACTGATCGTTCCTGCGCTCGGATTGTTAAACGTTGAGTTAACAAACCTCTAGTCATTGTTTAAAATGTGCAACTCATAGAGAATCGACTACTTTAACTCTAAAGCGTGACATAATAGCCTGAAAAAATAAATTTTTTAAATGTAAATTTATTGAATCTTTAGACAAAATGCATGTATTTTGGCTTTTATGTTTTATATAATAAGAATATGAAGGAAAAGAACAGCTCATTTTTATAATTTTATTCTGAGACCCAAACGGAACAAAAATAATTTGCTGCAGATGCTGAAATTTAAACAAAAAGTATGACAAAATTCTGAGGATTAATTGATCTTTATAACAGTATATCAGATTACTTGCATAAAATGCATATAAATATTAATATCTGTCTTAGTAAGATGATATTTAAATGCTTCGTTTTATGATTTCTGTAGTTTTAAAACATAAAATGCAATACAATGATGATTGAGAGATGAACAAATAAACCTTCATCAAAAGATGATCATATTTGATATATTTATGATCTTTCTAGAAAAATAAGGGTATAGATAATCACGTAAACCAGAGTTTTGGAGATGAAACGAGCAATTCAAGCCATTCGGCATTATTAAAAACCATTATTTTTTAACATTTAATAGGCTTAAAAATATACATTTTAATTTAAATGTTTTTTTCCCTCACTGTTTATTTTGCCCATTAATTTTCACAGCAAGTAAGAAAAAGATAAAAACATTTGGTATCAATATTTTTATGTGAGGATCGATTCTCTTTAAAAATAATTTTTACTAGCCAGAAAATTGTTGACATGAACGCAAGATAAAATATTCTCATCAAATTCTTTGCTTATTTTTATCACTGATAATTCTGGAAGAAGTTATTAAATTAGAGGTGAACCTTTACTTTACCCAGAGATAAAAGAAACTAGTTCTGGGCTGTTTTGACTCAGAAGAGGAACATAAACTTTTTTTTTTTAATCCATTGTTTTTAGTTCAAAAGTGTGTTAACCCTTGTGCGACATCTTTGTCTTTTTCAGTTTTTTTTTTTTTTTTTTTGATAATTTTGCCTGTGTTAATGCCAACTGCATAAAATTTGGCACAAGTGTGTATTTTTATTGGAATTGTACTATTTCACCTCCATTTCCTTTCAAAAATCTATTTTACTCTAGTAACACAAAATAGTTCCTCTCAGGACCTTAAGGACTAAAATGTCCCCATTGAAACCCATTAAAACTGACATTTTTAACCCCAGGACCATTCAACCATAAAATGATGCAATAGGCTTTCATTCTGTTGGCAAGACTACAAAATTAATTTTTTGACTATTTTTTATCAGATGGTTCCATTTTCTCAGGTTTGACCTATAAAGCAAATACTCACTTTATTCCCGTTTTCTGCTTCTGCATATTATAGAGTCAACTGGATAAATTATCCAGCTATAATTGTGTGATTGTGTTGGTGTGGATGTCAGAGTGTGGTTTATGTGTGTAATATTTGAGAGAGATACTCTACTGTAAATCACAAATCCAACCAGTGTGTGTACTGTACAGGCAGAGCTTTGCTGGCATCTAATGGTGAATATGTGGTACTGCATCCAAACAAAATCTTACTGAAAGCTCATTTTTTGAGATATCAACCTCAAATTTGGAACACAACTTGTTTAGATGTATGGCTTTGATTTTCTAGCAGGTTTAGAGTTCAACATGTTTCATAAACTTCTATAACTTTTTTCTTATTTCACTTTTTAAACTTAAACAATAATCTGCCAAAATGAGACCAAACTTAAGTCTGTGCTCCCAAGATTCAAATGTTTATGGATATTTGTGTCCTTTTTGGACCTGTGTAACTTTTTTGAATTGACGCACAAGGATTAACACTGTCCAAATACACTTCATTTATTCATTATGTAAGAGATAAACTACAGTAAATTGTTACACCTTTTGCATTCAAGTCCATTTTGACCTGAAAGTGAATTGTGGCTTTACACATCAAATTAAGGTGTTTTTATTTTTTACATGCATTAGTTAGATTAGTCTCAAATGACTTCTGTAAAATACATTTAGCCTCTTTCCTACACACACATTTTTACCTTCCCACTTGTTAATAAAGAAGCTCACACATGAACACAGTAAGTCTGAAATGAAAATAAAATGACAAATGTCTTAATGTGTTTGTAGAGCAAAAGTTCATAGACCAAAGAGTCTAAACTTGAAAAAGGAAAGAGGGTTTGGAAAAGAAAACGTCCACATTTCACCCTGATAAACGAAAAGGAGATTCAAGCTGTTTATCATCATTTTTTCATATGAAAGTAAAAGTTTATGCAAGTAAAATTAATATATTTTGTTTGAAAAAGTTTTAGAGTAATATTGATGTTTCGTCAGAAGAAGAAAATGTAGGTTTCATAAATTTAGACAGTTTTGAGCAGTCATGAGTTTAAATCCATTAAAGTCATCTGGTAATTCTCATATTATATGTTCATATAAATTTCATCTTGTGATATATTCAAATAAAACTTCTCATAAATACTGATAAAAATATATATTTTCTTGCATCAAAGAATTTCTAAATTTTTCCAATTAATAAAAAGGAGGTAAATGAAGTAAAAACAAGGTAACATTCAAAACTTGTGTGCATTCACTCATTAATGAGAAGTTACTGATTAGATGCAATATGGTTTTAGTTGAAAAATATTAAGTTATAATCTCACGTATAGTTTTTAATGCATTCGGAGGGTTATTCTGGTCCGATTCAATCCGTTTCAAAGTTCATAATCTTTCATCAAATTTCCTCAGGAACGTCATCAATCCCTCTTATTTCTCACTCACCTGTCAGACAGAGACTCTTTCCACCATCCAGTGAATTCCTGAAGGTGAAAATCAAGTCCCATCCCACATTTAGTCTCACCGAACATCCCGTTTGACCTGAAAATATGATTCTGAAAGTCAAACGAGTCACACCGACACCAAAACAGACCGAAGAACGACGCAGAGGCTCGGATAAAGATAGAACTTTTGTTTATTAGTGGCTATAGATAATGCTATTGGACCATAATCATAAAAAAAAAACTGAGAAAACAAGAAAGGCTACATCTGTGGTCAGCAGTGGGTTAACATCAGCATCGATTAGCGCAGAATGAAGTGCATCAAGTTATACAGGGAACAGAAATGAGAAGCGGGAACAGAACAAACCCGTCACAACGTCTCCATGCGACAGAACGAGACGTCACCGCACGAATGGAGTTGAACGCGCTCAATACATCATCACGGCTGCGCGGAAATAGCGGCGATTGCTGCTTTACAGGGCACTTCGTCTGTGGAAAGATACGAGAGCGATTCCTTTAGGATTCATACATTCTGATCCTGAGTTCATCATGGCATTCTCGGTCTGTGCTATTGAGAAAAGCAGACGATATACTACGACAAGAGTTCTGGGTAAAGCTCCCAACACGACACCGAACACCGGAGCTGGAGAAGCCGGTACGTGACACGACGAAAACACGCCAGCTTGATTCAAGCAAAATGTTCAGATCGAGACATCCAGTCGGGCGCGTTACAAACCAGTTCCTCGCGCTTCGTTTTTAACAAAAATAGACCCGCCTCGCGATTCGCTTTGATATCGTCTTATAAAAAACATCCTGTGGGCGTATTTACAAGGGTCACGTGTGACATTCTGAAGGCTTACAAAGATTCCCTTCCGCCGAGACGGACGCTACGCTGTCGCCGGGGATTGTGGGTAGTGTGGGAAGAGAGAGGGAGAGAGAGTCAAGGAAACGATGGAAACTTATTTCTGCCACGGAATAAAAACTATAGAAAACTTTTTCCCTCACAATTCTGAGTTTATTTCTTGCAAGTTTCACAATTCTGTTTTTTGTTTTCATTTCACCGTGGAATAAAAAATAAAAAAGGTAATTGCGAATTTTTTTTATTTCACGCATTTTTTTCGTGAAATATAAACTCAAAATTCAGAGAATATTTTAAAAATTTTTAAAACATTTTGTTTTAAAATTCTGTGAAAAAAGCCAGACTTGCGAAATGTAAACGCTTTGACAATTTAGGTTGTTTTAAAAATTTAAAAATACCTTTTAAATTTCCTTTTTCCATGGCGGAAGCAAAAGAAAGCTGAAGTGTGAAATGTAAACTCAGAATTCAGTCAAAATTACAAGACGTAAACTCACAATAATGAGTTTATAACTTAAAATAGAAGGTAATTGTGATGTTTTCTCTCACAATTCAGACTTTTTTCCTCACAACTGCAAGTTTATATCTTTTCTCTGAATTCTAAGATCTCGCAATTTTGTTTTTTTTTCTTTTCACTCTGGAATAAAAAAATAAAAATGTAATTGCGACTTTTTCTCACACTCATTTTTTCCTGAAATTCAGAATTGTGAGATATAAACTCGTAATTCTGAGGACAGTCTGAATTTTAAAAATGACATTTTTTTTTAATTCTGCGGAAAAAAAGCCAGAATTGGGAGACTCTTTATCTGACAATTTTGATTTTTTTCCTCTCGCAATTGTGAGAAAAAAAACAGAATTGTGAGATAAAAAGTTAAAAAACGCCTATTTAATTCCCTTTTTCCATGTCGGAAGAAAAAGAAGTATAAGTTGTGAAGTGTAAACTCAGAATTCAACCAGAATTACGAGATGTAAACTCAAACAATAACGAGTTTATAACTTGCAAATGAAAGATATAAACTTGCAATTGTGAGAAAAGGTCAGAATTGTAAGATTATTTTTGTATTCGGTGGCAGAAACAAGCTTCCATCAGAAACAGAAGGAAGTAAAAAGAGAAAGGACAGGAAAATCAAGACAAACAACAGGCAAAACTCCCGTCCTCCCGTCTGCGTGTTAGTGTTGTTTAGAAATGTTAGCACTAGTAAACGCTGGCCAGATCTGTGTGGTCATGTGGTGCGGGACATTGTGCTGTGAGTTTCCCACATCCGTACGGGATCTGATGACACGTGCTTCCTGTTGTGGTGCTTACACCGATGACTGATCCCACACCTGCTGGACACACAAACAGAGATTTTAACAGCAAGAAAAGTGTTTTTTTGTATAACTGTACAAACGTCCACGTTCAGCTCTGTGATTGTGAAGAGCGCGAGCCGTCACGCATCACGCCGTGTGAAATACAGACTGAGCGAACCTCTCAAACTAAGTTTCTCAGCTGGATAAAGCAAACCAGCGTCTCGCTAGTAAAGTTGTGTGTGTTCAGTCGTCCTGACCTTGTTAACAGTGTTGATGGGCGTTCGTGCCGATCCCGTGTGCAGTCTCTGACGGGGCTCCTCAAACGCCCGGCCGGGCGACCTCTCCCTGCGCAGGTCCATGACGCGGCCCGGCGAACGGTCCAGCCGAGGGTCCATTATCCTCCCGGGCGACCTCTCCAGCCGGCCCGGCGACTTCTCTCGGTCGAGGGGGCGCGCGGGCGACTTGTCCCGCCGGAACTCCGTGCGAGCCTCGCGGTAGCGGTGGGGCGTCCCGGGCTGGTGAAGCCCTTCCTGTACGGCGGGCATGGCGGCCAGACGCTTGGAGATGTGCTCGTTGTAGGAGGGAGGACCGCGCTTGTTTGGGCTGCGGGGAGAGAAACACAGTCCAAGTCAGTCCTTCACAGAAATCTGCTACAATAACCACATCATTTAATCTATTACAGCTACACAAGAGCTGGAGGAAACTATACAGTGTACATGAACACACTGATAAAGGGGAGGTCCCTATGATTTCCACAACGCAGGAAACGCAGACAGAATCGTGTCATAAAAACGGAATTTACTATATAATGTCACGGAATTTGTCAAATTTTGTCAAATTCATCTCCAGAGCCGCTCTGAAAGTCACTTCATCAGCATTTAACTGCTTCGTTTGAGAAAGCAACCGTCATAAACACAGAGAAACTCAAAGCTCTAGGCAAACCGTCAAAATAAAAGTTCGATTTAACTGGACAGAAACATATTACTGTTGTACAGTAGAATTTAGATACATTAATTTAATAATAAATTATTAAAACTATATTTTTAAGGAATAATCTCAGTTTTTTCTACCATGTTTTAATTTTAACAGTAAAGCTCTGCTGTGCAGCACATTGTTTGACAAAAAAAAGTTTAATTTAATGATTAAAAGATAAATTTAATGGTATGTGTTCATTTGATGATCAAAATTAAAATACACAACAGAATTTCTGAAAAAACCAAACATTTCATAAAAATATATTTTTTTAATTAATAAATATTGTTGTCTTTAAGAATTCAATTAATTAGACATGCTTTTTAATTATTAAAATGTAATAAACCATTAAAATGGAATCCAGAAAACAGAATTTGGTAAAAAAAAAAAAAAAAATTTGAGGGGAAAGAATGAAACGTACATCATATAGGGCCCTAATTTTTTTGTTAAACTTTAAATAAATTGTTGGTAAATTGGACAAGATTCATTATTTCAATTAATTAGACATGCTTTCTTTTGATTTGATTAATAAAATTTAATTTAACCATTAAAATTCAGTTCAAAAAAAAAAAAAAAAAAAAAAAAAATAAAAATCCAGAAAAATTAAAAGAAAAAACGGAAATTGGGAAAAAATAAAATGGATTTCATAGGGCCCGGGGCTTACAGTCACCTGACAGACATTCACCAGTGAGAAGAGATGAAATATAGTTATTAATGTGACACCTCCAGAGCTGATAATGAAGCACACACCCATCAGACCAGTGAACACCACTCATCATGTGCGCTACTAAAGCGGTTCACCTCACAGGACTACTTACCAATCACCAGTCTCCTCATCCGCCATATCCATAATGACATTTCAACAGAATTATGCTTTTAAATGACACCATAAAATGAACAGGAACTTCTCAAAACATGATATAATCAGAGCTGAGGAAGAAAACTTGTAACACAAAACTACTGTCTAAATGTACTATGATCAATCAGCTGGGGAAAGTATGTGATATTTTTACCCTGTGCCTTAAAATTATATTCCAGCGTTCAGTGCGTCACATTAAAACTAGTCACATGTTCAGTGGTTTAGAATATTCTCCTTAAAAACACTTTATTCATCATCAGGTTAAAACGTTCATGCTCAGTCACTCCTTTGCACATATAAAGAAAGCACTTTTCTTCCTGTAAAGAAGAGAGAAACAGTCAGAACCTCTGGACCAATTACAGCCAGACTTCAGGTCACATGGGGTCGTTCACACAGATTGGACTGACACGTTTAAATCATTATTCACTTTATGTCTTCTTCATCAGTTTTGATGTCAAACTCTCAGTGTTCTGTTCTCATGATCTGCTGTTTTCTGTGTCTCTGCTGGGGGGAATTATATATATATACACATATATAAAGGATTCATCAGTTCCTAATCAAGCTTCCTCCAGTGAAACCACATGACAGGAAGCTCTCCATGCACTCAAAGCACTGACCTGCGGGTGGAGCCGTTTCTCTGTGGTTCTGCGCTCGATCCCTCCTGGCTCAGATTGCCTTTGCAGCAAATGACACGCAGCTTGTTCTGGTAGGACGAGGCCAGATACACGGCGCCGGACGAGATGGCGGGACCCAGGTAACGTGGGTTGGGAATGTCCAGGTGTGCGTAAGCATGTGGCCTGAACACACACAGCACTCGATTCAGTGTCTCCAACAAACATCAAGAACCAAACCACAAAACATACTGGGCGGCAGTTTTACCCGAGCGCAGAGTGACTCTGAACCTCGATGACGTCCAGAGAGTTGAAGTACGTGACAAACAGGTACGGCTCTCTGTACGCTGTGGAGAAACACAGGATTTGGAGCTCATGTGATAAAGTGTGTGTGATATCTGAAGAGAGTCTCAATGTGAGGCTGCTAGAACGAGGCCTGAACAGATATTTAACAGAAGTGGAGCATTTTTATTAAGAGCACCAATGAATCATTCACAATAAGACCAGAAACATGAATTAAGTTAATTTAATTTCATGTGAGATTGAACAAGATTGAGAAACAGCACAACTGATGCTGAAAATTCAGCTTTGATCAAAGGAATAAATTACAGTTTACAATATAATCACATAGAAAACAGTTATTTGAATTGTAATAATATTTCACATTTTTAGTGTATTTTTGATTAAATAAATGCAGTCTTGGCGAGCAGAAAAGACTTTTTTCAAAAACATAAAAACAACTTACCGACTCTAAACTTTTGAATGGTAGTGTATATTATATATATATCATAAATGGACTCATCACATTATATAAGTATTATAATATATGAAGAGTTTGGTTCCAAAATGTGATAAACATTTAGTTTCTGCCAAAATCAGTATTGTATCTGGTCAGTATTGAAAAGTAATTTATTAATTTTGCACAAAATGTGATATCCGTCGTGTTATTCTGTCATGTTTTCTCTCCTTCTTTCCAAAACGTGACAAACGCCAGTCTCCCTTCTCTGCAGAACGCAACCAATCACAGCGCACCATTCCACGCTCTGTAAACAGTAATGGCGGCACTCTGAAAACACCCGGCATCCTAGTTTCCCTTCTCTACTTTGTACTTTGTGATCAACAAAAACAGAAAAATGAATAATTCTGACGGCATTGATGAACCTGTGGTGGTTTCTGTGGTGGGGAGGAAACGCGAGTCATGGAAATGTAATTATTAACGTGAGGAGATGAAGAAGATGAGGCACTCGAGTCGGAGGAGGAAAAATACGGCTGTTGCTTGTTCATCAAACTTCTGTCACGCTCCCCAAAACTGAATCATGAACAGTTTTTAAAAGCCGTTTTTAATACCAATGTACTCAAATGTGTTTATTTTAACCGTGCGGTGGCGCCAGATACTCTTAAATCGCTAATGACAAACAGAGACATAATTAATTTATAACATTAACATTCATTTTTGGAGCGACGACTGAATGTGTTTTTGGTCAAATGCCTGAATCTAAGATTGACAAAGTTCAGAGGCTGTCATATATGTGAATCAACTTACTTTGTTGTGTATTTTCAATATGAAAAACAACTTTTATATTGATGGATTTATTGCATTTTGAAAAAAAAAAAACAAACAAAAAAACGTGTCATGGATTTATTGCATTTTGGGGAAAAAAAAAAATCAGTTCTTATAAAAAACCTTTTAAAATCAAAATGTAGATTTGAATTTTTAATGTTTTTATAACCAAAAGATGCTCTGTGAAAGTTTGAAACAGAAAATAGAGGTTTTCATCTTTCCGCTTTCTTGGTAAAGAAAACACATTTTTACTCAAATTAATCAAAACGGATTTATAGCATTTTGGAACCAAACTCTTCATATTCAGTTGCAGGAAAAAGTAAGTGAACCACTTGCAGAATCTGTGAAAGTGTGAATAATTTTAACAAAATAAGAGAGATCATTCAAAATGCATGTTATTTTTTGTTTAGTACTGTCCTGAGTAAGATATTTTACATAAAAGATGTTTACATTTAGTCAAAAAATAGCTAAATTTATTAAAATAACCCCATTCATAAGTATGTGAAGCATTGATTCTCAATACTGTGTGTGGTCACCTGATGATCCACGACTGTTTGTGTGTTTTGTGATGGTTGTTCATGAGTCTCTTGTTTGTCCTGAGCAGTTAAACTGAGCTCTGTTCTTCAGAAAAATCCTCCAGATCCTGCAGATTCTTCAGTTTTCCAGACGACTGAGGGACTCAAACTCAACTATTAAAAAAGGTTCAAACATTCACTGATGCTCCAGAAGGAAACACGATGCATTAAGAGACGAGGGGTGAACACTTTTGAATTTGAAGATCAAGGTAAATTGTATTTAATTTGACTTCCGGGAAACATGCAAGTATCTTCTGTTGGTTCTGAAGGGCAGTACTAAATGAAAAACAATGATATTTAAACAAAATAAGAAAAATTGTGACATCTTCATCCTGTTCAAAAGTTTTCACCCCCGACTCTTAATGCATCATGTTTCCTTCTGGAGCGTCAGTGAATGTTTGAACCTTTTTTAATAGTTGTCCCTCAGTTTGAGTCCCTCAGTCGTCTGGAAAACTGAAGAATCTGCAGGATCTGGAGGATTTTTCTGAAGAACAGAGCTCAGTTTAACTGCTCAGGACAAACAAGAGACTCATGAACAACCATCACAAAACACACAAACAGTCGTGGATCATCAGGTGACCACACACAGTATTGAGAATCAATGCTTCACATACTTATGAATGGGGTTATTTTAATAAATTTAGCTATTTTTTGACTAATTGTAAACATCTTTTATGTAAAATATCTTACTCAGGACAGTACTAAACAAAAAATAACATGCATTTTGAATGATCTCCCTTATTTTATTAAAATTATTCATTTTCACAGATTCTGCAAGTGGTTCACATACTTTTCCATACAACTGTATTATACATAACATATATTACAAATATTTAAAAACATATTTGATTTAATATATATAATCAAATATATTAATAAATAAAACATTTATATTCATTCAAATAAATACATATTATATAAATACATATATGCATTATGTTATAAATAAATAAATATATATATATAATTATATTGTGACGTGTTTGTTGGTGTAAACAGTTTCCCTGTGATTTGTTCTGCTTTTCTGTGTCGCTCTTGGTGTGAACTGATCTAAACTAAACTACTGACTGAATAAAACAGATTCATTTTGATAAAGTTTTACCGAAGGACAGAGGCAGGCGGCTCCATTTGATGTCATCGCTGCGACTCCTGCGGCCGTAGGCGTCCACAAACACGCCAAACTCTACAAGCAACGACACACACTGGTCAAACACAGATTCACAACACGTCTCACACACAGCGGTCACGATCACACACGCACCGTGGAAGCAGAGCAGATACTCGACTTTCTGCGGCGCGCTCGACACCTGGATGATGGAGATGGGGAAACTGTGGGAGGAGGCGGCGAACACGGCCGAGGCCAGCGTCACGTCGTTCTTATCCAGAAACTCTGAACACACACACACACACACACACACCGGGTCAGTTTAACAGCAGCACTGGCGCAGTGAAACAGACAGTCATGTGTGTCCGTCATCTCACCTTCCAGCACGTACTGCTTCATCTCAATCTCATAGAACTTGTTGGTGCCGATGATGATGCTGTATCCTGTGAAGTGAATGCAGCTGCAGGGCTCGGACGTCTCGATCTCCTGCGGAGAAGAGCAGCAGATACACACATGAATGGAGGAAGTTAAAGTGCACTTTTATTGCTATTTTAAAGCTTCCTAATGTTGTTTTAGAGTCTCCAAAAACAGGTTTACAAGCATCAAAGGTCAAAAACATTTTCATTTTCTCATAATATCCACTGCAGCATCAGCTCTTTTCTCTCAGTGTCTGAAACACTTCGTTCGAAGATTCGGTCTCTCTAAACCCCGCCTTTCTGAGAGCTGCTCTGCTCTGATTGGTCAGAATCAATTCTTTCTTTCTAAACTCCATTTATCTGATCTTTGAAACTTTGCATTCACAAACAGCATCATTACACACGACATGAAAGATCATAACTGGGGCATTTGAAACATGCGTGTCTGTTTGCTCTTTATACGTCACCTTTCTGATGCAGAACTTGTTGAGCGCGTCGTTGAAGCGCAGGATGGTGATTTTATTGGGCATCGCGGCACAGATACACATGCCAGAGTCGATCTGAAACACACGCTTCATTCTTCAGTATACTGATAAACCAGCAGATGTAATCATTATCATTAACTAAAACCATTGAAAACATTTTTGTACATTTAAATAAATCTGAAATAAAATAAAATATTAGATTAAAAACAAAAACTAAAATTAGAAATGTTGCCTTGGCAATAAACTGAAATAAGTTTATAATAAATTAAATTAAAATGAATAAATATATAGTAATAAAAATAAATATAATTAATAAATATATAGTCATATTTAATAACTACTTATAAATAAAACATAATAAAATAACAAAAGCACAAAATTACTAAAAATTAAACTAAACTAAAATTTAAAGTATATAAATGAATAAATACATAATAAATATAAAGTAATATTTAATAACTACTTATAAATAAAACTTGTAAAAATGACAAAAGCACATAAAATTACTAAAAATTAAACTAAAATTTAAAGTATATAAAGTAATAAATACATAATAAATAGTCATATTTACTAAATACTTATAAATAAAACAAAAAATAACAAAAGCACATAAAATTACTAAAAATTAAACTAAACTAAAATTTAAAGTATATAAAGTAATAAATATATAAATATATAGTCATATTTAATAACTACTTATAACATAAATAAAACTTATAAATAAAACTTATAAAAATGACAAAAGCGCATAAAATTACTAAAAATTAAACTAAACTAAAATTTAAAGTATATAAAGTAATAAATACATAATAAATATAAAGTAATATTTAATAACTACTTATAAATAAAACTTGTAAAAATGACAAAAGCACATAAAATTACTAAAAATTAAACTAAATTTAAAATATATAAAGTAATATATAAAATATATAAAGTAATAAATACATAATAAATATAAAGTAATATTTAATAACTACTATAAATAAATAAAACTTATAAAAATGACAAAAGCACATAAAATTACTAAAAATTAAACTAAACTAAAATTTAAAGTATATAAAGTAATAAATACATAATAAATATAAAGTAATATTTAATAACTACTTATAAATAAAACTTGTAAAAATGACAAAAGCACATAAAATTACTAAAAATTAAACTAAACTAAAATTTAAAGTATATAAAGTAATAAATACATAATAAATATAAAGTAATATTTAATAACTACTTATAAATAAAACTTATAAAAATGACAAAAGCACATAAAATTACTAAAAATTAAACTAAACTAAAATTTAAAGTATATAAAGTAATAAATACATAATAAATATAAAGTAATATTTAATAACTACTTATAAATAAAACTTGTAAAAATGACAAAAGCACATAAAATTACTAAAAATTAAACTAAAATTTAAAATATATAAAGTAATAAATACATAATAAATATAAAGTAATATTTAATAACTACTTATAAATAAAACTTATAAAAATGACAAAAGCACATAAAATTACTAAAAATTAAACTAAACTAAAATTTAAAGTATATAAAGTAATAAATACATATAAATATAAAGTAATATTTAATAACTACTTATAAATAAATAAAACTTGTAAAAATGACAAAAGCACATAAAATTACTAAAAATTAAACTAAAATTTAAAATATATAAAGTAATATATAAAATATATAAAGTAATAAATACATAATAAATATAAAGTAATATTTAATAACTACTTATAAATAAAACTTGTAAAAATAACAAAAGCACATAAAATTACTAAAAATTAAACTAAACTAAAATTTAAAGTATATAAAGTAATAAATACATAATAAATATAAAGTAATATTTAATAACTACTTATAAATAAAACTTGTAAAAATGACAAAAGCACATAAAATTACTAAAAATTAAACTAAACTAAAATTTAAAGTATATAAAGTAATAAATACATAATAAATATAAAGTAATATTTAATAACTACTTATAAATAAAACTTGTAAAAATGACAAAAGCACATAAAATTACTAAAAATTAAACTAAAATTTAAAGTATATAAAGTAATAAATACATAATAAATAGTCATATTTACTAAATACTTAACAAAAGCACATAAAATTACTAAAAATTAAACTAAACTAAAATTTAAAGTATATAAAGTAATAAATACATAAATATATAGTCATATTTAATAACTACTTATAAATAAATAAAACTTATAAATAAAACTTATAAAAATGACAAAAGCGCATAAAATTACTAAAAATTAAACTAAACTAAAATTTAAAGTATATAAAGTAATAAATACATAATAAATATAAAGTAATATTTAATAACTACTTATAAATAAAACTTGTAAAAATGACAAAATCACATAAAATTACTAAAAATTAAACTAAACTAAAATTTAAAGTATATAAAGTAATAAATACATAAATATAGTCATATTTAATAACTACTTAAATAAAACTTATAAAAATTACAAAAGCGCATACAATTACTAAAAGCTAATTCAAAACATAATACATAAAAAAATACTAAAATAACACTAAACATCAATTTCACATGCGCGTTTTAATTAGCTGAAATAAAATTAAATAGAAAAATGTAAAACAAAATTAAACTGAAATAAGTTTAAGCTGGACTAAAATTAAAACTGAAATAAAACAAATTAAAACTAAATATCATTATTAATATAATAATGACAAATTAAACTAAAATTGAATATATATATATATATATAGAAAAAGCTAATTCAAAACAAAAAACGTAACTGTATATAAATAATACTGAAATAACATCATGATTTTGGTCACAGGGTTGGTTTTGTTCATTGAAATGAGCTGAAATAAAATATAAGTATTAGATGAAAAATGTGCAAAATTAGAAATGTTGTTTTGCCAGCTAATAGAAGACGAAATTAAAGTACTAAAATTGCTAATGCAATAAAATTGTAACTCCGATTAAAGCGTGAAAGTGAAATCTCATTGATCCTACTGTATCTAGATGAAGGATCTGTGGATGTAGGAAATAATCAAACACATGATACGCTGTGTGCAGTCGATGGGTCACAGGGGTCGTGCGAATGCTTCACCTTTCCAGAAGCGAAGAGATGGCAGCCCTTCACCGCCTCAAAGATGTACGGACTGAGATCAGGCTGCGCCGGCAGATGAGACTGAGCCAGAGACTGCTTCACCCGCTTGATGTCCACCAGACACAGAGCGCGCTCCTCACCTGCACACACACCTCATGTTCAGGAACTTTACCCATAATATTGGATGAGGACATCAATTGGGCAGAATAACAACACTAATAGAGCTGCTTATAGCTGAAGTGAGTTTGCTTCATAACTTTGCAACATTAAGATTGTTTATTACAGTGAAGCTGCTTTGAAACAGTCTGTTGTATGAAGAGCTGACGTGATTGATCTGATGTGTTCTGCGATTAATTCCCTATGTGCTGAAATTATCATTGGACAGAGTAAAAATGGCTCTCTTTTTATTTAATTTTTTACCATTAAAGAGTTAGTTCACCAAAAATGAAAATTCGTCATTAATTACTCACCCTCATTGTTCCACACCCGTAAGACCTTCATTCACTTCAGACACAAATTAAGATATTTTTGATGAAATCCGATGGCTCATTGAGGCCTGCATAGCCAGCGAGATAATCAACACTTTCAATGCTCACAAAGGTACTAAAGACATATTTAAAACCGTCATGTGACTACAGTGGTTCAACCTGTTGAAGAGACGAGAATACTTTCTGTGCGCCAAAAAAACAAAATAATGACTTTATTCAACAAACTGATTTCAAAACACTGCTTCATGAAGCTTTACGAATCTTTTGTTTCGAATCAGTGGTTCGAAGCGTGTATCAAACTGACAAATCACGCCCCCCATGGTGAACTATTGAAATTTCGAAACACTTATAACGTAATGAAGCCTCGTTTACTGAAATCACATGACTTTGGCAGTTTTATATGAGCTCCGAACCACTGATTCAAAACTAAAGATTCGTAAAGCTTCATGAAGCAGTGTTTTGAAATCAGATATTGTTGAATAAAGTCGTTATTTAGTTTTTTTGGCGCACAAAAAAGTATTCTCGTCTCTTCATAACATTAAGGTTGAACCACTGTAGTCACATGACTGTTTTAAATATGTCTTCAGTAGCTTTCTGGGCATTGAAAGTGTTAATTATCTTGCTGTCAATGCAGGCCTCACTGAGCCATCGGATTTCATCAAAAATATCTTAATTTGTGTTCTGAAGATGAACGAAGGTCTTACGGGTTGTGTAACGACATGAGGGCGAGTCATTAATGACAGAATTAAAGTTTTTAGGTGAACTAACCCTTTACCCTCCAATAATTCAGCCGATAGAGCACATGTGATGAGCACTGACCGGTGATCATGAGCAGCTTGTCGAGCTCTTTCAGTATCTGTATCTGGAACACCGAGTCGAGTCCCGGGATGTGTGTGAGCGAGTTCTTGATGACGTTCAGGGCGTACAGACCCTCCTCTGAGCCCACCAGCACGATCTGAAACACACACACACACACACACGCGGTCATGTGATCAGATCCGTCAGGACGCATGAGCTCGTTGTTCTGCTGGCACCGTTTTTAAATGCTGGTCTGACAGCTTTTAGCAGTTTAAAACACAGATATCACTGCCACACCTCCTGACCAATGAATTTCCCTGTCATTGATTTCATCAACCACATACACATTATTCAACATCATTAAAATGTGCTGCAATATTAATTAATCAACATGCATAGGTGGTGGGTTTATTTTTCTTATGCATTTACTTTTTATTATTTTATTTAACAATATTGATTAATGTATAGGTAGTGGGTTTATTAACACTTATTCAACATTGCTATATATATTTATACACACACATATAAACATACACACACAGTGCTGAGTAAGACTACTTACAAATTGTAGTCCATTACTGCATGCAAATTACATGATGAAAATTGTAGTTAGAAACGTAATTATTACATTACAGATTATAGGTAACGTAATCTGAGCACTTTTCAGATCTTCATTTGAATAGGATAATCTTGTACCATATTGATATAAAAATTATGTTTGTAACAACATGAAGTATATTAAACATTACATCAGGTTTTAAAAAGGTAATAAGTAAAAATAATAGTAGTAATAATAAATTAAAGTAATAATTAGTTCAAATATAAATATGTAAAATTAAAATAAATAATTTTGTATTTATTTATTTAAAAAAATCATTTTGTTTCATTTTTTGTAAATAAAACTACGGAAGAGGATTAGGGCCAAGCAATAATAAAAAAATAAAACCATCTCGAGATTAAAGTTGTTAAATTTCGAGAAAAAACTCGTTAAATTTCTCGAGAAAAAGGTCGAGATAAAATGTTGAGAATAAAGTCATTAAATTATGAGGAAAAATGTCGTTAAATTACGAGAACAAATTTGTTAAATTATGAGAAAAATGTTGTTAAATTACGAGAAAAAGGTCGAGATAAAATGTTGAGAATAAAGTAATTAAATTACGAGAAAAAAGTCGTTAAATTACGAGAAAAAGGTCGAGATAAAATGTTGAGAATAAAGTCATTAAATTACGAGAAAAAAGTCGTTAAATTACGAGAAAAAAGTCTAGATAAAATGTTGAGAATAAAGTCATTAAATTACGAGAAAAAAGTCGTTAAATTTCAAGAACAAATTTCGTTAAATTATGAGAAAAATGTTGTTAAATTTCGAGAGAAAAAGTCGAGATAAAATGTTGAGAATAAAGTCATTAAATTACGAGAAAAAAGTCAAGTCAAGTCAAGTCAAATTTATTTATATAGCGCTTTTTACAATTGGTAATTGTTTCAAAGCAGCTTTACATGTTAGAAGCGAGAAATTAAATTACGAGAAAAAAGAGTTAAATTATGAGAAAAATGTCGTGAGAAAAAAGTCGTTAAATGAGAAAAAATAAAAGAACAAATTCATGAGAAAAAGTGTAAAACGTTAAAAAGCAATTCGAGAAAAAAGAACAAATTGTTAAATAAATTCGTTAAATTTCGAGAACAAATTCGTTAAATTATGAGAAAAATGTCGTTAAATTTTGAGAAAAAAGTCGTTAAATTACGAGAAAAAAAAAGGTCGAGTCATTAAATTCGAGAAAAAATGTTAAATTTCGAGAACAAATTCGTTAAATTATGAGAAAAAGTCAAATTAAATTACGAGAAAAAAAGTCGTTAAATTACGAGAAAAAAGTCGAGATCAAGAAAAATTGTTAAATTTGAGAATAAATGTCGTTAAATTACGAGAAAAAAGTAGTTAAATTTCGAGAAAACAAATTCGTTAAATTATGAGAGATAAAATGTTGTTAAATTTCGAGAAAAAAGTTAAAATTTCAAGAACAAATTCGTTAAATTATGAGAAAAATGTCGTTAAATTTCGAGAACAAATTCGTTAAATTACGAGAACAAATTCATTAAATTACGTTAAATTACAAGAAAAAACTCGTTAAATTTCGAGAACAAATTCGTTAAATTATGAGAAAAATGTCGTTAAATTTTGAGAAAAAAGTCGTTAAATTACGAGAACAAATTCGTTAAATTATGAGAAAAATGACGTTAAATATCGAGAAAAAAGTCGAGATAAAATGTTGAGAATAAAGTCATTAAATTACGAGAAAAAAATCGTTAAATTACGATTACAAATTTGTTCTCATAATTTAACGAATTTGTTCTCGTAATTTAACGAATTTGTTCTCGTAATTTAACGAATTTGTTCTCGTAATTTAATGACTTTATTCTCAACATTTTATCTCGACTTTTTTCTCGAAATTTAACAGCTTTAATCTCGAGATGGTTTTATTTTTTTATTATTGCTTGGCCCTAATCCTCTTCCGTATAAAACACAAAAAAGATGTAATATTTTATTTGTTTATATTGTGTGACATCTCAATTTTCTGTGTAAATATATTGCATTATAAAATTATATACATACACATACATATATATATATATATATATATATATATATATATATGAATAAGGAAGTGTCAGTGAATTATGAATAATTTACTGCCATTTAGCCTCTATATATATTATATATATATATATATTCCGTTTAATTTTTTTTTTATTTACAATGTTGAATTATGTGTAGGTGGTGGGTTTATTTAAATAATTTTTATTTGCTATATATATATATATTTTTTTTTTAGGCTTGGGCATCACAATGCTATGATGACACGGGTATACTGTACAACTCTAGAATCTCTTAATAACATGTTCATTATTAGTCGAATGTCTCCGTCTGCTATGTCCTGAATGCTCTGTCGAATGTCTAGTGCTGCTGTACCTGGTCCGTCAGGGGTAAAGTACAGTTTATATCCAGCCGATCGTCTCCCTCCAGCTTCAGCAGAGAGTTTCCCAGCAGCTTCTGTAGAGAGAAAGAGAGAGACGGAAGATGAGAACACCACAGTCACACTGAGTGAAGGAGCTTTGAATGCTGGAGCCAAGCGCGCGTGTCGAGACAGACTGAGAGCGTTCAGGATCCGCCAGTGTTTCCTACTGAAGTGAGCTTCAGACGTGAACAAAAGTGAATAAACTGTGAATTTATTTCATAAATATTGATGTATATCATGTCACATGATGTGTCACGTCTCACTGCTTCTACAGTGCTGCACTTTAAAACATAAATGTCATTCCCACACATCCTGACCGATGATTTCCCTGTTATCTTTACAGAAATATCATTCTTTACTTCACACACCATCAACACATTATTCAACATAGTTTAACATTTATTACAACAACATTAAATATTCAACATGTAGAGGTGCTGACTTTATTTAATGCTGAATTATGTATGGGTGGTGGGTTTGTTTTTATTATCTATTTTTATTTTCTTTAACAATGAATTATACATAGGTGGTGAGTTTATTTTTATTATCTTTTTCTCTTTACAGTGTTGAATTATGTATAGGTTGTGGGTATATTTTTATTATCAATTTTTATTATTTTCATTAACAATGTTCAATTATGTGGCAGTTGGTGGGTTTATTTTTATTATCCAATTTTTATTTTTTATTATTTTCTTTAATGTTGAATTATGTATAGGTGGAGGGTTCAATTATTCAACGTTGCTAAAATAAACAATCTACCTGTACATCACTCAATATCACAATATCATTCTATATATATATATATATATATATATATATATATATATATATATATATATATATATATATAATAATAATTTAAATAGGTTTTTTAAACTAATAATCTCATGTTACCATCTCTATAGAATAAATCCTGGTACATAAATTCCTAATTTATTATTATCTTGTCTCAAATGTTGTGAACAACAAAACAAAAAACAATGAATGAGCACTTCAACCTGCAGTGTGAATGAATCCATTAAGAGATTCATTTAAAATGAACTGACTCATAAGAATCATTTGTTAGTGAATCAGATGCACTGCTGTTGATGGTGAGACCGTCACAATGTCGAGACTGTTGTTGTTTCCCAAGAGCACCGTCTGCAAGCTCACAACTGCAGGAAACACTGGAGTCTGCGGATGATGTACAGCGACATTCATTCAGTTTCCTGAAGCGCAGAGATGAGGACGTGACCTGACGGTCTGATGATGCAAGCAACACGGCCACCAGACAGAGGGGCATGCTGGGAAACACACGTGTGTGTGAGCTTCCCTCAAACGTGATTACCTGAACCAGCGGCGAGAGAGTCTTCTGACGTTTAACACCGGCCTACAGCGTTCAGAACACAATCACACTCACAGCGTTAGACAATATAAATAAATAAAAATAAATATTGAATGTCTGTGAATGTTAGATATGATCGATCTTTTCTTTGAATTTCTGCTCATAAATATTGCAGACGAGCAAAAAAAGTGACTAAAACAGATGAATATGCTAGCGAACGCTTAAACAGATGACAAAATAATCATCAAATGAGCTGGAAGACCGTATCCAACTAAAACTATTAAAAATCATTTTAGTTAATTGAAATAAAATTAGATTAAGTACAATTATTAGTTGAAAAACTTTAAAATAAAATCCAATTAAAATAAAATTAAGTTGCAATACTAAAATTTCTTTTTAAAAATAATAATAGACATTAAAAAATAATTAAAAAATGATAAAAGCACATAAGTTGAACTTAAAAATCATTTTAAAATGGAAACTGCGAATATAAAAATAAAAACTAATTTAAAATAATAACAAATACTATTATATTATATAAACAACATTTATTCACAGGGCTGTTTTCGTCACTTTAAATAAAGCGTAAATAAAATAAAAATATCAGATAAAAACTCACTTAAAACCATAAATTAGAAATGTTTCCATGGCTTAAGTTGGCTATTAACAAATTGAAATAAAATAAGTTAAAGTTAAAGCACTAAAATTACTAAAACTAAACCTGAACAAGATTTCGGGGCATCTGCGCAGTAAATCATTGAGAAACTAAAGCTTACAGGGTTTAAAAAAGGCAGAGCCCTTCGATGTCCCTGAAATCTGTGTCTGTCAAACAATTTCATGAGGTCAGACTGAAGCGGACACAGGAAATAATCTCCACTCACCGCGTCTGCTTCGGTTTTCTCTCGGGATCCTCTGCTGCCGGCGACCACTGACTCCAGAACAGCCACCCAGCGCTGCTTATCTGGGAAACTGGGAGCCATGAAGTACAGAGACTGACCCGGCCAACACGTGGTGTGAGGATGAGACTCCAGCTTCAGCACGTACGGGATATCTGACACACACACACACACACACACACACACACACACACACACACACACACACACGAGTCAGATAATATTTGAGGACATTTGGCCCTCACAAGTAGAAAACTTTTACTTAAAATCTTTAATAAGAATTAAAAATGTTGCCTTGGTTTAAGTTGGCCACTAATTGAAATAAATGTAAAATGTTTGTCAAATATGTCAGTATAAAGTCTGAGATCTCAGTGGTTTAGACAAATAAGAGGCAAAAAAAAAAAAAAAAATCTTAATTTATTAAAAAAAGAAAAAAATACAATTATTATATGAAATATTATATACAAAAATGTTTGCCTTGACAAGTAAGTGAAATAAGTAAAATAAATAATATATATAATAAAAATAAAAAAAAAAATCACATAAAATCACATCATTTTAAATTGAAAACTGTAAATATAAAAATAAAAGCTAATCTAAAATTATAACTTAAAATTAAATAAAAAAATACTATAATTGTATATAAATAATACTACAAAACCATTAACAACATAATTTTGTTTGCTTTCGTAAACTGAAAAAAAGAAAAAAAAGAAGCTAAAATAAAATATATATTAGGGATACACTGATATTTTAAGAAACAATTATTGGCCGATACCGATATGTGTCACTTCCTCTCTTATTTGACATTTTGTCATCAAAATAGATAGTATTTTGATCATGTTTTAAATAAGCAAAGTTCAAAAACACCAGCATTAAAATATACTAGCAGGTTTATTGCTGCTGCATCATCAAATCATTTCTAATGAACAACATTGGATTGGATAAACAGTGTTTTGAGGTAGGTTTAATAGTTTTCAGGTACAGAAATAAAGTAAACAAATGTAAAATAACACTGCATATTCTTTACTGTATAAATTATATACATATTAATCCTTCTTTATTGTAACAGACTTTATTGTGATACATTTTCTAATTTGTTTTTGTATACATTTTAATATTTTTTGTAAGTTTAAATATGTATGAGATTTCCTTTAATAAGGCGGGACTCTTATTTTGACGGGTGTTCTAATCTATGGCCTGACAATGAGAGCACGCAGTTCTTTAGAGAGTTTAATGCGCACTTCTTGTGCTCTGTATTGTTTAGCTTTTGTGGTATGTATGAAAACGGACGCAATAAACTATAAAACATTGGGGCATCCTTAATTAATATATATATATATTCAGACACGAAGTAATAAAGTAAAACTAAAACTGAAATAAAAAAAAACAATATAGACAAAAAAATGACAGTAACACGCTTCAAAGCCTAACGCTCAGGATGTTTCTGACCACATGCATGTGTAGTTATTTGATCATTCAGAGGCGCTGACCTGATTTAGCCGTGTTGATGAGTTCAGAGGCTCCGACGGCTCCGTGTACCGTCACCTCACCGTCCGGCAAACACAACTCAAACTCCTCCTGCGGCTTCACCGAGTCTGAAACACACACACACGGGTTCAGAACACACACCCCACCAGCCCCGGCGGGCGATCTGATGGAGTGAGCGTCTACCTTCTGACGGCTCGGACTCGTAGATCGATACTTTAGTCCCGTCCAGAACCACATACTTCCTCTCCCAGCCCTGCTGCCCCCTCTTACCGTTCCTGCAAAAACACACACAGACACTCAATGACTCACAAAACCAAAACAGGAAAAGCACTTTCTGAACCGCAGACTCACGGCGCTCGCAATGCCACGAGTTCGATTCCCAGTGAAATTAAGTTTTAGTTATTTTAGTACTTCAACTCAAACCAAACAAAAATTAGAAAAGTTTAATATTTGATGTTATTTCAGTTAATGTTATAATGTTTTCTATGGTTTTAGTTAACTATTATAACCCAGCTTTAACCATGAAACGTGCAAACATCATAACTGTAATAGAAATCTTGAAGCTGTTATGTTTATTTTTGGAAAATGTATATATCTAGTTTGGGGTGTGAGTGTGTGCAGTTCACGTTATAGAACAAAACGTCAAAGTATCATCATGTTTTCCACAGAAAATCTGGAGGAAACCACCGGCAGATTGACCCGCAACACGATACAAACACACACGATCATCATAACCCCACCTGGGCTGCTTCATCCAGCCCTCCAGACGCACGTGACCCGACGCCTCTTTGACCTGCAGGGCGGGCGAGCTGGCTTTATCCCGACACAGAGCCTCGGTGAAGTGCGAGGCGAACTCCGCAGGAAGGCCGCAGGTCGCGGGCAGACACGGAGAACACTTGGGGTGGCAGAGGGTACGACACTCTGACGGAGAGACCAGATCAAAGGTCAACAGAGAGAGGAGTGATGGGAGCAGATGAGAAAGACAAAAATACTTAAAATCTAGGAATCATTAAAGGTACAAACACATTCTGAGGGCGTTTAAAAATATAAACGGCGAGAAAGTGGAATGAAAAAATACCAAGTCATCAGACGTGTTCTTTAAAACTCGAACGTCTGCGAGTGTGTGTGTTTTCTCTAAGTGTGTTTTATCTGTGTGTGTGTGTGTGTCTGTTTTCTATGTGTGTGGGTGTTTGTTTTCTGTGTGTTTGTGTCTGTTTTCTGCTAGTGTGTTTTATGTGTGTGAGTGTGTGTTTTCTGAGTGTGTGCGTTTTCTGTGTGTGTGTGTTTTCTGTTTGCAGGTGTGTGTTTTTTCTGTGTGTGCAAGTGTGTGTTTTTTGTGTGCAGGTGTGTGTGTTTTCTCTGTGTGTGTGTCTGTTTTCTGCTAGTGTGTTTTATGTGTGTGAGTGCGTTTTCTGAGTGTGTGTGTTTTCTGTGTGTGTGTGTTTTCTGTGTGTGTGTGTGTTTTTTCTGTGTGTGCAAGTGTGTGTTTTTTGTGTGCAGGTGTGTGTGTTTTCTGTGTGTGTGTTTTATCTGTGTGTGTGTGTGTCTGTTTTCTATGTGTGTGGGTGTTTGTTTTCTGTGTGTTTGTGTCTGTTTTCTGCTAGTGTGTTTTATGTGTGTGAGTGTGTGTTTTCTGAGTGTGTGTGTTTTCTGTGTGTGTGTGTTTTCTGTGTGTGTGTGTGTTTTTTCTGTGTGTGCAAGTGTGTGTTTTTTGTGTGCAGGTGTGTGTGTTTTCTGTGTGTGTGTTTTATCTGTGTGTGTGTGTGTCTGTTTTCTATGTGTGTGGGTGTTTGTTTTCTGTGTGTTTGTGTCTGTTTTCTGCTAGTGTGTTTTATGTGTGTGAGTGTGTGTTTTCTGTGAGTGCGTTTTCTGAGTGTGTGTGTTTTCTGTGTGTGTGTGTTTTCTGTTTGCAGGTGTGTGTTTTTTCTGTGTGTGCAAGTGTGTGTTTTTTGTGTGCAGGTGTGTGTGTTTTCTCTGTGTGTGCAAGTGTGTGTTTTCTATGAGTGTGTTTTTTCTGTGTGTGTGTTTTCTGCGAGTGTGTGTTTTCTGTGTGTGCAAGTGTGTGTGTTTTTTCTGTGTGTGCAAGTGTGTGTTTTTTGTGTGTGTGTTTTCTGCGAGTGTGTTTTTTCTGTGTGTGCAAGTGTGTGTTTTTTGTGTGCAGGTGTGTGTGTTTTCTGTGTGTGTGTTTTTTCTGTGTGTGCAAGTGTGTGTTTTCTGTGTGTGTGCAAGTGTGTGTGTTTTTTCTGTGTGTGCAAGTGTGTGTTTTCTGCGAGTGTGTGTTTTCTGTGTGTGTTTTCTGCGAGTGTGTTTTTTCTGTGTGTGCAAGTGTGTGTTTTTTGTGTGCAGGTGTGTGTGTTTTCTGTGTGTGTGTTTTTTCTGTGTGTGCAAGTGTGTGTGTTTTTTGTGTGTGTGTTTTCTGCGAGTGTGTTTTTTCTGTGTGTGCAAGTGTGTGTTTTCTGTGTGTGTTTTCTGCGAGTGTGTTTTTTCTGTGTGTGCAAGTGTGTGTTTTTTGTGTGCAGGTGTGTGTGTTTTCTGTGTGTGCAAGTGTGTGTGTTTTTTCTGTGTGTGCAAGTGTGTGTTTTCTGCGAGTGTGTTTTTTCTGTGTGTGCAAGTGTGTGTTTTTTGTGTGCAGGTGTGTGTGTTTTCTGTGTGTGTGTTTTTCTGTGTGTGCAAGTGTGTGTTTTCTATGAGTGTGTGTTTTCTGCGAGTGTGTTTTTTCTGTGTGTGCAAGTGTGTGTTTTTTGTGTGCAGGTGTGTGTGTTTTCTGTGTGTGCAGGTGTGTGTGTTTTCTGTGTGTGTGTTTTTTCTGTGTGTGCAAGTGTGTGTTTTTTGTGTGCAGGTGTGTGTGTTTTCTGTGTGTGCAAGTGTGTGTGTTTTTTCTGTGTGTGCAAGTGTGTGTTTTCTGCGAGTGTGTTTTTTCTGTGTGTGCAAGTGTGTGTTTTTTGTGTGCAGGTGTGTGTGTTTTCTGTGTGTGTGTTTTTTCTGTGTGTGCAAGTGTGTGTTTTCTATGAGTGTGTGTTTTCTGCGAGTGTGTTTTTTCTGTGTGTGCAAGTGTGTGTTTTTTGTGTGCAGGTGTGTGTGTTTTCTGTGTGTGTGTTTTCTGCGAGTGTGTTTTTTCTGTGTGTGCAATTGTGTGTTTTTTGTGTGTGTGTTTTCTGCGAGTGTGTTTTTTCTGTGTGCAGGTGTGTGTGTTTTCTGTGTGTGTGTTTTTTCTGTGTGTGCAAGTGTGTGTTTTTTGTGTGCAGGTGTGTGTGTTTTCTGCGAGTGTGTTTTTTCTGTGTGCAGGTGTGTGTGTTTTCTGTGTGTGTGTGTTTTCTGTTTGCAGGTGTGTGTGTTTTCTGTGTGTGTGTTTTCTGCGAGTGTGTTTTTTTCTGTGTGCAGGTGTGTGTGTTTTCTATGAGTGTGTTTTTTCTGTGCAGGTGTGTGTGTTTTCTGTGTGTGTGTTTTTTCTGTGTGCAGGTGTGTGTGTTTTCTATGAGTGTGTTTTTTCTGTGCAGGTGTGTGTGTTTTCTGTGTGTGTGTTTTCTGTGTGTGTGTGTTTTCTGTGTGTGCAAGTGTGTGTTTTTTGTGTGTGTGTTTTCTGCGAGTGTGTTTTTTCTGTGTGCAGGTGTGTGTGTGTTCTGTGTGTGTGTTTTTTCTGTGTGTGCAAGTGTGTGTTTTTTGTGTGTGTGTTTTCTGCGAGTGTGTTTTTTCTGTGTGCAGGTGTGTGTGTTTTCTGTGTGTGTGTTTTTTCTGTGTGTGTGTTTTTTCTGTGTGCAGGTGTGTGTGTTTTCTGTGTGTGTGTTTTCTGCGAGTGTGTTTTTTCTGTGTGTGCAAGTGTGTGTTTTTTCTGTGTGTGTTTTCTGCGAGTGTGTTTTTTCTGTGTGCAGGTGTGTGTGTTTTCTGTGTGTGTGTTTTTCTGTGTGTGTGTTTTTTCTGTGTGCAGTGTGTGTGTTTTCTGTGTGTGTGTTTTCTGCGAGTGTGTTTTTTCTGTGTGTGCAAGTGTGTGTTTTTTGTGTGTGTGTTTTCTGCGAGTGTGTTTTTTCTGTGTGTGCAAGTGTGTGTTTTTTGTGTGTGTGTTTTCTGCGAGTGTGTTTTTTCTGTGTGTGCAAGTGTGTGTTTTTTGTGTGCAGGTGTGTGTGTTTTCTGTGTGTGTGTTTTTTCTGCGAGTGTGTTTTTTCTGTGTGCAGGTGTGTGTGTTTTCTGTGTGTGTGTTTTTTCTGTGTGTGTGTTTTCTGCGAGTGTGTTTTTTCTGTGTGCAGGTGTGTGTGTTTTCTGTGTGTGCAAGTGTGTGTGTTTTTTCTGTGTGCAGGTGTGTGTGTTTTCTGTGTGTGTGTTTTTTCTGTGTGTGTGTTTTCTGCGAGTGTGTTTTTTCTGTGTGCAGGTGTGTGTGTTTTCTGTGTGTGCAAGTGTGTGTGTTTTTTCTGTGTGTGCAAGTGTGTGTGTTTTTTCTGTGTGTGCAAGTGTGTGTTTTCTGTGTGTGTGTTTTCTGCGAGTGTGTTTTTTCTGTGTGTGCAAGTGTGTGTTTTTTGTGTGTGTGTTTTCTGCGAGTGTGTTTTTTCTGTGTGTGCAAGTGTGTGTTTTTTGTGTGTGTGTTTTCTGCGAGTGTGTTTTTTCTGTGTGTGCAAGTGTGTGTTTTTTGTGTGCAGGTGTGTGTGTTTTCTGTGTGTGTGTTTTTTCTGCGAGTGTGTTTTTTCTGTGTGCAGGTGTGTGTGTTTTCTGTGTGTGCAAGTGTGTGTGTTTTTTCTGTGTGTGCAAGTGTGTGTTTTTTGTGTGTGTGTTTTCTGCGAGTGTGTTTTTTCTGTGTGTGCAAGTGTGTGTTTTTTGTGTGTGTGTTTTCTGCGAGTGTGTTTTTTCTGTGTGTGCAAGTGTGTGTTTTTTTGTGTGTGTGTTTTCTGCGAGTGTGTTTTTTCTGTGTGCAGGTGTGTGTGTTTTTTGTGTGTGTGTTTTCTGTGTGTGTGTTTTTTCTGTGTGTGCAAGTGTGTGTTTTTTGTGTGCAGGTGTGTGTGTTTTCTGCGAGTGTGTTTTTTCTGTGTGCAGGTGTGTGTGTTTTTTCTGTGTGTGTGTTTTTTCTGTGCAGGTGTGTGTTTTCTGTGTGTGTGTTTTCTGCGAGTGTGTTTTTTCTGTGTGCAGGTGTGTGTGTTTTCTGTGTGTGTGTTTTCTATGAGTGTGTTTTTTCTGTGCAGGTGTGTGTGTTTTCTGTGTGTGTGTTTTCTATGAGTGTGTTTTTTCTGTGCAGGTGTGTGTGTTTTCTGTGTGTGTGTTTTTTCTGTGTGCAGGTGTGTGTGTGTTTTCTGTGTGTGTGTGTTTTCTGTGTGTGCAAGTGTGTGTTTTTTGTGTGTGTGTTTTCTGCGAGTGTGTTTTTTCTGTGTGCAGGTGTGTGTGTTTTCTGTGTGTGTGTTTTTCTGTGTGTGCAAGTGTGTGTTTTTTGTGTGTGTGTTTCTGCGAGTGTGTGTTTCTGTGTGTGCAAGTGTGTGTGTTTTCTGTGTGTGCAAGTGTGTGTTTTTTCTGTGTGTGTGTTTTTTCTGTGTGTGCAAGTGTGTGTTTTTTGTGTGTGTGTTTTCTGCGAGTGTGTTTTTTCTGTGTGCAGGTGTGTGTGTTTTCTGTGTGTGTGTTTTTTCTGTGTGTGTGTTTTTTCTGTGTGCAGGTGTGTGTGTTTCTGTGTGTGTGTTTTCTGCGAGTGTGTTTTTTCTGTGTGTGCAAGTGTGTGTTTTTTGTGTGTGTGTTTTCTGCGAGTGTGTTTTTTCTGTGTGTGCAAGTGTGTGTTTTTGTGTGTGTGTTTTCTGCGAGTGTGTTTTTTCTGTGTGTGCAAGTGTGTGTTTTTTGTGTGCAGGTGTGTGTGTTTTCTGTGTGTGTGTTTTTTCTGTGTGTGTGTTTTCTGCGAGTGTGTTTTTTCTGTGTGCAGGTGTGTGTGTTTTCTGTGTGTGCAAGTGTGTGTGTTTTTTCTGTGTGTGCAAGTGTGTTTTTTGTGTGTGTGTTTTCTGCGTGTGTTTTTTCTGTGTGTGCAAGTGTGTGTTTTTTGTGTGTGTGTTTTCTGCGAGTGTGTTTTTTCTGTGTGTGCAAGTGTGTGTTTTCTGTTTGCAGGTGTGTTTGTGTCTATCTTCTGTGTGTGTGTGTGTGTGTGTGTGTGTGTGTGTGTGTGTGTGTTTTTTCTGTGCAGGTGTGTGTGTTTTCTGCGAGTGTGTTTTTTCTGTGTGCAGGTGTGTGTGTTTTTTCTGTGTGTGTGTTTTTTCTGTGCAGGTGTGTGTGTTTTCTGTGTGTGTGTTTTCTGCGAGTGTGTTTTTTCTGTGTGCAGGTGTGTGTGTTTTCTATGAGTGTGTTTTTTCTGTGCAGGTGTGTGTGTTTTCTGTGTGTGTGTTTTTTCTGTGTGCAGGTGTGTGTGTGTTTTCTGTGTGTGTGTGTTTTCTGTGTGTGCAAGTGTGTGTTTTTTGTGTGTGTGTTTTCTGCGAGTGTGTTTTTTCTGTGTGCAGGTGTGTGTGTTTTCTGTGTGTGCAAGTGTGTGTGTTTTTTCTGTGTGTGCAAGTGTGTGTTTTTTCTGTGTGTGTTTTCTGCGAGTGTGTTTTTTCTGTGTGCAGGTGTGTGTGTTTTCTGTGTGTGTGTTTTCTGCGAGTGTGTTTTTTCTGTGTGTGCAAGTGTGTGTTTTTTGTGTGTGTGTTTTCTGCGAGTGTGTTTTTTCTGTGTGTGCAAGTGTGTGTTTTTTGTGTGTGTTTTCTGCGAGTGTGTTTTTTCTGTGTGTGCAAGTGTGTGTTTTTTGTGTGCAGGTGTGTGTGTTTTCTGTGTGTGTGTTTTTTCTGTGTGTGCAAGTGTGTGTTTTTTGTGTGCAGGTGTGTGTGTTTTCTGCGAGTGTGTTTTTTCTGTGTGCAGGTGTGTGTGTTTTCTGTGTGTGCAAGTGTGTGTTTTTTGTGTGTGTGTTTTCTGCGAGTGTGTTTTTTCTGTGTGTGCAAGTGTGTGTTTTTTGTGTGTGTGTTTTCTGCGAGTGTGTTTTTCTGTGTGTGCAAGTGTGTGTTTTTTGTGTGCAGGTGTGTGTGTTTTCTGTGTGTGTGTTTTCTGCGAGTGTGTTTTTTCTGTGTGTGCAAGTGTGTGTTTTTGTGTGTGTGTTTTCTGTGTGTGTGTTTTTCTGTGTGTGCAAGTGTGTGTTTTTTGTGTGCAGGTGTGTGTGTTTTCTGCGAGTGTGTTTTTTCTGTGTGCAGTGTGTGTGTTTTTTCTGTGTGTGTGTTTTTCTGTGCAGGTGTGTGTGTTTCTGTGTGTGTTTTCTGCGAGTGTGTTTTTTCTGTGTGCAGGTGTGTGTGTTTTCTGTGTGTGTGTTTTCTATGAGTGTGTTTTTTCTGTGCAGGTGTGTGTGTTTCTGTGTGTGTGTTTTTCTGTGTGCAGGTGTGTGTGTTTTCTGTGTGTGTGTGTTTTCTGTGTGTGCAAGTGTGTGTTTTCTGTGTGTGTTTTCTGCGAGTGTGTTTTTTCTGTGGCAGGTGTGTGTGTTTTCTGTGTGTGTGTTTTTTCTGTGTGTGCAGTGTGTGTGTTTTTCTGTGTGTGCAAGTGTGTTTTTTCTGTGTGTGTGTTTTTTCTGTGTGTGCAAGTGTGTGTTTTTTGTGTGTGTGTTTTCTGCGAGTGTGTGTTTTCTGTGTGTGCAAGTGTGTGTGTTTTTTCTGTGTGTGCAAGTGTGTGTTTTTTCTGTGTGTGTGTTTTTTCTGTGTGTGCAAGTGTGTGTTTTTTGTGTGTGTGTTTTCTGCGAGTGTGTTTTTTCTGTGTGCAGGTGTGTGTGTTTTCTGTGTGTGTGTTTTTTCTGTGTGCAGGTGTGTGTGTTTTCTGTGTGTGTGTTTTCTGCGAGTGTGTTTTTTCTGTGTGCAGGTGTGTGTGTTTTCTGTGTGTGTGTTTTCTGTGTGTGTGTGTGTTTTTTCTGTGTGCAAGTGTGTGTTTTTTGTGTGTGTGTTTTCTGCGAGTGTGTTTTTTCTGTGTGCAGGTGTGTGTTTTTTCTGTGTGTGTGTTTTTTCTGTGTGCAGGTGTGTGTGTTTTCTGTGTGTGTGTTTTCTGCGAGTGTGTTTTTTCTGTGTGTGCAAGTGTGTGTTTTGTGTGTGTGTTTTCTGCGAGTGTGTTTTTTCTGTGTGTGCAAGTGTGTGTTTTTTGTGTGTGTGTTTTCTGCGAGTGTGTTTTTTCTGTGTGTGCAAGTGTGTGTTTTTTGTGTGCAGGTGTGTGTGTTTTCTGTGTGTGTGTTTTTTCTGTGTGTGTGTTTTCTGCGAGTGTGTTTTTTCTGTGTGCAGGTGTGTGTGTTTTCTGTGTGTGCAAGTGTGTGTTTTTTGTGTGTGTGTTTTCTGCGAGTGTGTTTTTTCTGTGTGTGCAAGTGTGTGTTTTTTGTGTGCAGGTGTGTTTGTGTCTATCTTCTGTGTGTGTGTGTGTGTGTGTGTGTGTGTGTGTGTGTGTGTGTGTGTGTGTGTGTGTGTGTTCATACCCAGGCACGTTGCAGCTTGTCGGCCGAAGTGAACAGTATCCAGACAGACAGCACATTTTGCCGCCCTCATGTTCAGCCCCACTGTGAAGCGATGAGGGATGTTGTGGTGCATTCGTTCCTTCACACGCCGGCCGTACTCTACACACACACACACACACACACACACACACACACACACACACACACACACACACACACAGTTAGTGTGGGATAATAATGTCCTCTTGAGTGTGAATGATGTCAGAAATCATCAGTCCAGCAGCAGAGCGACGGCCTCATCGACCACAACAAAACCATGTGCAAATCCGTCTCTATCTGAGCAAAACAAGCCAAGAGAGTGAAGACGGTCACATGCAGATCCGTGCGCTTCAGCCTCAAGAATGAAAGAAAGATGGAAAAGCAGAAATCTTGAGAGCAAAAAATATTAAACTGCACAAATCAAACATGAGAAAGTGTTTGAAAATAAAAGCATAAACTAGAATGAGAAACTAATGACTAATTTCATATATGTAGTTCAAACTGCAATTAAAACTCTTTTAACATCTGCCTGTGCAAAACCCATGATGCTACAGTGCCAAGGTGTTGCTATGCAGTTGCTAGGCTGTGTCTTTCATCATCAGATCTGACTCCCATCAACCCTAAACTACATCCGAGCTGATCTCAGAGCGACAGCAAATGATGATGAGTGACAGAAACGGAGATGAAGACAGAAAGACACTTACTTTCAAACGTCACCCTCCTCTTCTCTGAAAGAGCAGAAGAGAAACAGCTCTCAGATTCGACGGAGCAGGACGCAGAAAGAAAGCAAGAGTGCAGGACAGAAACATGAAGAGAGACAGAACCAGCGACAGAGAGAGAACTACTGAAATATTCCTCATCTAGAGACGACTGGGATCCTGTTTAGTTTGGAGCTGATTTTTAAATAATTTGCGCTGATGAATCATTCACATTAAGACCAGATCTTCCTTTAAGACTTCATTCTATCAGTATGTTCAGAAACCACCAATCACATAACTGTATTTGGACTCATTTCAGGGTCACGTGACTGTACTGACCCTCCGGCGTGGAGCTCTCTTTGCGCCGGGCCGAGGTGGACGGGTTCAGGAGGCTGCTGGGATTGGGCTGCCGCTCCGGAGACTTCACGATGGCCGACATGAGGATCTGCTGACGGGCCGACGCCGGCGTGGGCGGAGCCACGTGCTCCTGCGCTTTAAAATGAGCCGCTGAGAGACACAGAGAAGATCCTCAGCAACATCAAACCACATGACCATCTTCTGAAGGGAACATGCAAGACGGATACTGCACAATCCCAACATGAATCTCCACTATACTGTTTGTGACATGGAGTTGTTGGAGTGAAAGGAAAGACATACTGAATGTCTCACCCTCTTCCCGTAAGGAGCGCAGCTCGATCCTCATCTTCTGCAGCGCCTCCTCCAGCTCCGAGCAGCGCGATCTCTCCTTCTCCAGCGCCGACTTCATGTCGCTGTACTGGAGAGGCATGGCGGGCTGAGACGACACGGCGGTGGCACCGTTAGCAGTGACGCCCACTTCCTCACGGCGACGACCGAATATACCCTAAAACACACAGAGCACATGACACAACAGCTGACAATCTTGTTCATATTATGACCGATAACCATTAGTATTAATATATACACAAGGGGGCTGTTGAATGCTTGATTCTGATTGGCTGGCCAATGTTTTAAAATGATTTTTTTCAGTAAATGAACAGATAAAGTAGTTTCAGGCAGGGTTTGACCACATTATCACGTCGCCAAATTATTTAAATTATTTCAAAGGTCCACACAAAGAACACATGATTTCTGAAGGATTAAAGGAGTAATGATGCTGAAAATTCAGCTTTGATCACTGGATATAAATTACACTTTACTATATATTCACATAGAAAACAGCTGATTTACACTGGAATAATATTTCACAATTTTTACTGTATTTTTGATCAAATTAATGCAGCCTTGGTGAGCAGAAGAGACTTTAATAAACATTAAAAAATAATATTATATAATAATAATAATTATTCCGCAAGAAGTGTAAAACAGAGAAATGGTTCATTCTAGACTAAATCAAACATAAAAATTCACACACACACACACACACTGAGAGTGTTAAACACACATCAGCCTGTAATGAGATTTTATGAATGAGATGAACTCTGGGACACCCTGAGGAGACGCGCCGCTGTCATGGGCTCATTAACATCCTCATCTCGTCTCTCTCTCATCCTCCATCTCTTCCTGGCTGTTTCTCAATTCCAAGAATGCAGAGAACAGACTTGCGTTCTCGTGGAGTCCGGTCTTGCCAGGTGACCTTGAGAGAACGAACTCAGAAGGACGCGAGGACACAGAACGCATCCTTGTGAGAATTGAGATGTGCTGCGATCTTGACCGTCTCAGCATATTATAAGGAGCAGCTAATGCACAATAAATGCAACATAAACAAATGTCACAACCTATTAACTCTTGTGCGGTCTTCGTTTGGGAAGTACACTCAGGGTCTTTGGGGACTCCACAGACCTCAGGCAACAAAATGTAATTTTGTACCAAAATAATTGTTTTTATTTTTAAAAACAAATGTAATTTTACTGTTTATTAATGTTTTTACTTCATATTTGTGCAGTTTTTGGAGGATTTATCATATTTTTAAAATGTAAATAAATAAATTTAAAAAAATATTATTTTAAATAGGTTTTTATACAAAAACAGCTTTTTACGTAAAATTCACTTTATAAAAGACCCACATTTCTAACTTTCATTCATGGGGATAACATGGATAATTTGACATGGTTTAGTGTGAGATTTTTGGAAAATGCAGTTTTAAAAGTAAAAAATGATCACTTTATCCAGTAGATGGCAGCAGAGCTCCACTATTTGCTGTTTGACTGACTGAAAGACTCTTTTCACAAGTTTTTTTCAGCTGGATTCATATCTAAATATTATCAAAACACAATTATGACAATTATTTTTTTATATTATAATATACAATATAATATTATATTTTAGAGTATGTAATTATAATTAGAGAACATATAGATATTTATTGCATATATGATACATATATATGTTTTTAATATGATTTTTCATTTTTAATATGATTTTACTTAATTTTGCATATATATTATATTATAGGGTCTGTAAAATAATTTGAGAACCATTTTTATTTTTGCATACTGCATATATTATATGTTTTTAATATTAATATATAACTTTTTAAAATATTTTTGTATATTATGTTGAATATATACTGAATATACTATATAAATGTGTGTTTGAAATATATATGTAATTATAAATGGAGGACATGCAAATTATTGCATATTTATTGCATATATTTTATATATAATTTTTATGTGATTTTAATTTTATTTTAATTTGCATCCTCAAAATCAACATTTTTGAAAAACTCATTTTTTCAGTACAAAAAAAAAATCCTAAACTTTGACAAAAAGTAATAATTGTGATTTCATAATATTTAGATATGAATCCAGCTGAAAATACTTGTGAAAAGAGTCTTTCAGTCAGTCAAATAGCAAATAGTGGAGCTCTGCTGCCATCTACTGGATAAAGTGATCATTTTTAACTTTTAAAACTGCATTTTCCAAAAGATGGGCAAAAATCTCACACTAAACCATGTCAAATTATCCATGTTATCCCCATGAATGAAAGTTACAAATGTGGGTCTTTTATAAAGTGTACTTTACATAAAAAGCTGTTTTTGTATAAAAACCTATTTAAAAAAACATTTTTTTAATTTATTTATATAAATTTAAAAGATATGATAAATCCTCCAAAAACTGCACAAATGTGGGGTAAAAACATTAATAAACAGAGTAAAATTACATTTGTTTTTTAAAAAACAATTATTTTGTTAAAAAATTACATTTTGTTGCCTGGGGTCTCTGGAGACCCCGAAGACTTTGAGTGTGACTTTTTTTCTACACTACCATAAAAACAAGATATCACTCCAATTTTTTTTTTTTTATTTGTAGATCTAGAAAGTGTTAACCACTGTACAACGTTTCATGTCATTTAGACAAAGAGATTTTTTTTTTTAATTTTAGCAAACGTCGTTTGGGGTCTAAAAAATATTTAATAAATCACTTTATTAAAATTATGTTTAATAATGTTTACCTTCACGAGCCGTCATGTATTTGCGAGCTTGTAGCGGGAATCTCATAAGTGAGAACGAGAACTTTAAAGCTTGCAGGCTTCCGTATGTCAACCGCCCGCAGTGTCTTCTGGGATTTTTAACGGTTCGATTCTCTCAAGTCTGCATTTGATGCATCCTCGATATCAAGAACACATCCGGGTACTTTCACATGTCCTCTGTTCTTGCGTTCTTGAGAAATGGAACTGAACTTCAACGGTTGATGATGACGTAGAGCAAGAACACAAGGATGGAAACAGCCCCTGTCTCTCATACCTTCTTCTTCTTGCTTGGTTGGTCCATCTTGGCCTGCAGGAAGTCGATGAGTTTGGTCTGCTGTGAGATGGTTCCCTCCATTTTCACTTTCTCGTGAGAGTAGACGGCCTGAGGAGAGACGAGGAGGAAGAGCATGAAGACAAAGTGAAACATTTTAGAGCTCAGAATAAATGGAAAAATATATATTTACTACAGAAATTTCTGTGACTTCACTTGAGTTATTTTCTATTGATTTATTTTCAGGTTTTCCGTGACTAAGTCCACTGATAATATTACAGCTCATCCTTCATGATTGAACCAAATATAATTACAATAATATAATTATGTCAATCTGTTGTTCCACATTATTCATGCCACATTTTCAGTTTCACGCAGAAATATGTGTCAACGTTAAAGTTAAACTGCAAATGCTGTTGAAAGTAAGTAAATAAATATATATTAGAACATTCATCTGTTTGTTTATACTGGGATACATTGTTCCATTTTGAACAGAGATGATTCATGTGACGTATATCGTGTCTTGAGGTGGTTGGTGTGTGTGTGTGTGTGTGTGTGTGTGTGTGTGTGTGTTGACACCTGGATGTTCTCTAGCTGGTACTCGAGGTCGGTTCTCTCCGTCTTGAGCAGGTCGGTCTGGTCCAGCGCGTCCTGCAGCCCCTGCGTCAGTCTGAAGATATGAGTCTTCTGCAGGTCCATCTGCTGCTGCAGTTTCCCTTGCTGACACACACACACACACACACACACACACACACACACACACACACACACACACACACACACACACACACACACACACACACACACACACACACACACAGTCCAGAAAAGACCTTTTAGTAATATGTGAACACTTCAAAAGATCTATGATTTAATGACTACATAAATCACAACTTAATATTGTCATAAGGAAAAAGGAAAGTGATATCTTGTGCTTATATGTGTTTGATTTCTGTCATTTTCAACATGTATTTTACAGTCATTGTGATCGAGGAGATTTTTTAGATCAGCAGGTGGTCCATCACTGTGGTCTGGGACGCATTAGAGTTTATACTGCAAATCTCAAATGTCTGTCTGTTCACCTGATACAGATGTTAACAGCAAGTGTAAACTGGAACATAACAGACTTAAAGTATAACCAGGTGTAAAATACAATAAATAATTAAATAAATATATATATATTTTTTTAATTATTTTACATATATACTGCACAATAAATTATATATTTTTTCTTGCTTTATCTTAATTTTTTTATATTATAATATTCAATATAATATTATATTTTAGAGTATGTAATTATAATTAGAGAACATATAGATATTTATTTCATATATGATGCATATATTTTTTATATGCTTTTAATATGATTTTTCATTTTTAATATGATTTTACTCAATTTTGCATATTATATTATATTATAGGGTCTGTAAAATAATTTGAGAACAATTTTTATTTTTGCATACTGCATATATTATATGTTTTTAATATTAATATATAACTTTTTTAAATATTTTTGTATATTATGTTGAATTTATACTGAATATACTATATAAATGTGTATTTGAAATATATATATATATATATATATATATATATATATATATATATATATATATATATATATATATATATATATATATATATATATGTAATTATAAATAGAGGACATGTAAATTATTGCATATATATTATACATGATTTTTATGTGATTTTAATTTGCATATATTTTATTTTATTAAATTATATATTATACAATATTTTATATTAATTATAGGGTCTGTAAAGTTATAATTTGAGAACATATATTATTTTTGCATATATATTACATGCATATATGTTTCTAATATAACATTATTTTGCATATATTTTATTTTATCATATGAAATACAATATATTATATTGCATATATATATATATATATATATAATATATATATATATATATATATATATATATATATACACACACACACACACACACACACACACACACATATGTTTGAAACATTATATATAATGTACAATATTATATAATAGTGTCTGTAATTATAAATTGAGGACACGTATATTATTTCTTGCATATATTCTACACATATATATGTTTTAAATATTATTTTATTTTATTATATTATAATATACTGTAATATATGTATTTTATATCTTTTATATATCATCTTGATTCTGACTTTTAATGCATTTTAAATATTGCGGTAAAATTCTCTGTTTTTACTGTTATTTCTATTCCTTGTGTTCTATTTTTATTATTATTCTTTATGTAAAGCACTTTGAATTACCATTGTGTATGAAATGTGCTATACAAATAAAATTGCCTTGCCTTGCCTATACAATATATTATATTATTATAATTTGAGAACAATTCAAGTCTACAGCCGGTCTCCATATACAGCAGATACACAAGTGTGTGTTTTTCACCTCTTCCATGAGTCTTTGTTTGAGTTCTCTCTCCGTCTCAAGTTTCTGCTGGAGGCTCCTCGCGTTCATCTCCAGCATGGCATGTTTCTTCTCCAGGTCATTGAGCTGAAAACACCACCACAACACAATAAACAACACATAACAACCTATCAACGCGTCAAACAGAAGTGCTGATCTGAGGGAACAGAAGGGTTTTGTTATTCACTGTGTTCGGCTAATGTGCAGTGACGTGTTCATGTGCACCTCAGTGTTTAATTAATCTCCATCAGCTGTAGCGGCTAATCGTGGCTTGTTAAACTCCATATTGGCATGAATATTAATAATCGCAGACGGAGGGCCGGAGCAAACCATGATAAAACATTGTGTGTGTGTAACTCACAGTATCAGACAGACTTTCTGCTTTCAGTCTCTGCTCTTTCAGGGCCTGCTGCAAAGCCACGATCTCGGCCTTGTGTTCCCGTACGGCCAGTTCGACCGCCTGCCGAGACTCTGTGCTGCGCTGGTCCGCTCGCAACCTGGAGGAACACAGACACGTCAAACCACACTGCCTACTGAGAAAACTGTGTCGAGTTTAAGCCAGTCCACAGCATGATGACACTTCAAGGGGGTTTGTGATAAGGGATCGGGCCCAACTGGGGAGGGGAGGGGTGTAACTATGTGTAACCATGTGCTTGCGTCACCTGTTCTGCTTCTCGTTGTCCAGCAGTCTCTGCATGTCTCGGGTCCTGCGCTCCGCCTGGTTCTTCTCGTCCTCCAGAGCGGATCTCCAGTTCTCCCACTGCCTTTCCTTCTCCAGGAGCTCATCGTTCAGACTCTCCAGCTCCACCACCTGCTCCTCCAGCATGCTGCACGTGGTCTTCAGGGTCTCGATGTTCTGCAAACACACACACACACACACACTGTAGATGGAGGAGCTTCAGGGGGTTTACAAACTGTACAAACATGTCGAAATATATACATCTAAATGCAATACCAACTAAAAGTAATAATACCTGTGTTTTCAGCAACAGGTTTTCTGTTTAAAAATAGGCCTATGCTGCCATCTAGTGGTTATACTATGTATGACATTTGATTTTTTTTATTCAACCAGATATTTTAAAAAAATAACAACTTTGAAATCATCAATTACTTGATTATCCAGACATCATTTTTAGAAAAATCACGAGTATCAGATAGGGTTTGAGGAAGGTTTATTTGTTCATCTCTCAATCATCATTGTATTGCTAAGATATTATTGGCAGATTTTCATATTTATATGCATTTTATGTAAGTATCTGCTATACTTTTATAAAGATCTCATTGATTTACATCACAAGCATCAAAATTTTATCTCACATTTTGTAGAGATCGACCGATGTATCGATTTACCGATATTTTCCCCAATATTTAAGCATTTTACCATAATCGGATATCGGTTTTGTAATATCGGATTTACCGATAAACGACGCCATCTTGTGGGTGTTTTGAGAATTGAGGTAAAGGTAAAGTATACTTACCTGCTTTGCTGTAATTAATAAACTTTATTTAACATAACATAACCATTAATGCACAAATTAGATAAATGTCTGAAATGTAGCTAGTTTATGCAGCTTGTCTCTAAGAAATAGAGATCACGGAGTCACATAAGATAATCCGTCAAGTCCTGTCCCAAAAAAGCGCTGAATTTAATTCTCTCGTCGTCTGTATTTTGCTGTTCACTCAGCGGGTTGATGCTCGCCAGCGCATGTAACTTTTAACAAGATTCACTTGTTTAAAACACTGTAATTATATAAACATTTACTATATAACTATTAATTCGCTAATAAACATCCAAGTAAACAACTCTATGGAAATGAATTATTTATTATCTCCGCGAGCGATCTCAGTTTGAGTATAGTTCTGTGTAAATGCATAGATAAACAACGCTTTATCAGCAGATATTTCATAATCTAGAATGACAAAAACATTATTAATAATTCTGATATAACATACCAGTGGAGAAATGCAATAAAATATGACGTGTTGTTTGTTGTATTCCAATATTTAGAGAATATTATTCAGTTATTTATTATTATTCTTCACTCTTTAGCCTATTAAACAGCTTATAAATCTACTAAAACTGTAGTTTAAAATGAAGTATTATTGATATCACTCCTGTCTTTAATTTATTTTCTCCATTTGAAAACATTAGACATTCTACATTTATTTTGCTTATTGTTAACATTAGTGTTGCTGCTGATGCTTTTTATAAATAAAATTATTTTTGCAATATGAAGATTAAAATTAACAAAATGTATTGGTGTATTAATAAGATTTGTTTTGTTTTCTATGCAAGTAGGGAGTTATAAATAAAATGGTTTGTTCAGTTCAGTGGTGTTGTAATTGTGTCAAAAAAAGAAGTATAACAGTAAATAAATATCGGTTCTGCATATCGGTTATCGGGAACATAAATGCAAAAATTATCGGTATCGGTTCTAAAAATAAATAAATAAATAAATAAATAATCGGTCGATCACTAACATTTTGTCCATATAAATACAAGCATCTGCACTAAATTGCATATTTTTGCTCAGTTTGGGCCTCTGATTTAATTTTTTTTCTTCTATATTCTCATTAAATGAGCCATAAAAGCCTGATGCATCAAATATGAAACTCTTCAAAAAATTGCACATGCATATATTTTGTTTAAAGGCTCAATAAACTGTTCCATTTAAAAAAAATAAATAAATAAATAGGCTTCACAGGGTTAAATGTCAATATCAGAATGCAAAGATTTATTTTCCTTATTTTATGCAGCATATTTTTTCCCTTGTAGATTTTAGATACAAAAGCGTACAAATGTGTGCAATGGAAACCGGACTGAGATGAATTAAAACGGACCACAAAGAGGTGTGACTCCACTTTCAAGCAACTGTGAATGCAAAGACAACCGGTTCACTCCACAGGATTGAGTTCATTTGAAGTAGTTTTGCCATCAGTTCGTGTGTGAACATGACGCACCTGTTTCTGGTTGTTGAGGTGCATCTCTCTGTCGGCCACCTCTCTGCGCAGACGGTCCACATCCTGACTGAGCTGCAGTCGCTCCTCGTTCTCCACCGTCAGCTCGTCCAGCTGTTTGGACAGGTAGAAGTTCTGCCGGTTCAGCTCGGCGTTCTCCTGGGTCAGCTGGGTCAACTGCTCCTCCAGGTCTGTGATCACCTGACACAGAGAGACTCATTCACATCATCATCCTCAATATGTATGATTATGCTGGTCATCCATCACACACACAATCATTGCATTCATTAGAGTCAATCTAGCATAATCACTCTCTATTCGGACACTGCTGGAATATTACATATACATTTTTGGGTATTCTCTGTTGTGTCACGGCCAAGAGAAGAAGATACCAACTGTTTCGATCTCTTCTTTCTTCGGCTGTTTTAATCAATAATTTCTCTCTACCCAATCCCTGAGGATCCTCAAGCCAAACGGAGAGCTTGAAATCATGCAAGCGAACACAACATGCCTCTGCTGCGCTTCTTTCCATCTCAACTACAACCGCAGAGAACCATAGCCCACAGAACACAGGGGATTGTGGGAAATCTCAGCACAGAAAGCGCACACTTACCGAACAGCTGTCCCTCAGCGCGTCAAACTTGCGTTGAATCTCATCTCTGTGGGCCTGAAGGAGAAGAACACACATGATCAGTGAGAGCACTGTGCTGTGTGTGTGTGTGTGTGTGTGTGTGTGTGTGTGTGTCGTACAGAGATGCAGTATTCTCATATTCTACACGTTTAACACTGAAGTCACTTATAAATCACAGTCCAGGTTTCCAAAAAAAACTTTTCATGACCATTTTACACCATCTTTGACCTTTACAATTAAACAGACTGCTTTTGGTTCTTGGTTGCTATGAGCCTGTGAAATATATCTATTGTAGTATAAATATAAGTGTATAGTTATTTAAAAAAAAAAAAAAAAAAAAAAAAAAAATATATATATATATATATATATATATATATATATATATATATATATATATATATATATATATATATATATTTTTTTTTTTAATTAAAATATTTATTTATTATTTTTATTTTGAAGGTGCTTTATTTTTTTACAGAAAATATTTAAATAAATGTATATTTATTATACAGTATATTATATTTTTTATTTTAAAAATATTTATTTTTTATTTTAAAGGTGCTGGAAAGTGATTTTAAATATATATATATATATATATATATATATATATATATATATATATATATTTTTTATTTTTAAATATATATATATATATATATATATATATATATTAGTTTTTATTAAAATATTTATTTATTTTATATTTATTTTATTTTGAAGGTGCTTTATTTTTTACAGAAAATATTTAAATAAATGTATATTTATTATACAGTATATTATATTTTTTATTTTAAAAATATTTATTTTTTATTTTAAAGGTGCTGGAAAGTGATTTTGAATTATATATATATATATATATATATATATATATATATATATATATATATATATATATTTATTAAAATATTTATTTATTTTATATTTATTTTTATTTTGAAGGTGCTTTATTTTTTACAGAAAATATTTAAATAAATGTATATTTATTATACAGTATATTATATGTTTTATTTTAAAAATATTTATTTTTTATTTTAAAGGTGCTGGAAAGTGATTTTAAATTATATATATATATATATATATATATATATATATATATATATATATATTAGTTTTTATTTTTAAATTTATATTTTATATATAAAATATTTATTTTTATTAAAATATTTATTTATTTTATATTTATTTTTATTTTGAAGGTGCTTTATTTTTTACAGAAAATATTTAAATAAATGTATATTTATTATACAGTATATTATATGTTTTATTTTAAAAATATTTATTTTTTATTTTAAAGGTGCTGGAAAGTGATTTTAAATTATATATATATATATATATATATATATTAGTTTTTATTTTTAAATTTATATTTTATATATAAAATATTTATTTTTATTAAAATATTTATTTATTTTATATTTATTTTCATTTTGAAGGTGCTTTATTTTTTACAGAAGAAAATAGTTTAAAAAAATGTATATTTATTATACAGTATATTATGTGTTTTATTTTAAAAATATTAATTTTTTATTTTAAAGGTGCTGGAAAGTGCTTTTAAATATATATATATATATAATAATTTAAAATCACTTTCCAGCACCTTTAAAATATACAGGGACCAAAACTGTTTGGCTACAGATGACAGAATTTTCATTTTGGGTGAACTATCCCTTTAAACCAGGGGTGGGGAACATCGAGTTTAGCTCCAACCCTAATTAAACACACCTGAAGCTAATCAAGGTCTTTACAGGCAGGTGAGTGTTTTTTTCAGTGTTTTTCAGCTAAACTGGAGCTAAACCCTCCAGGATCAACGTTCCCCACCCCTGCCTTAAACTCTCAGCGTCAGTGAATCGCTGTGATCTGCTCGTGTCTCACTCTCAGTGCAGTGATCTCCTCCTCGGCCTCGGCCGTCGTCTCCTCCAGTTCGGTCTTGGCCTGCTGTAACTGGCTCTCCAGCGCGTGTCGCGCGGCTTGCAGGCTGCTGATCTGAGATTCTCTCTCCTGCAGTGACAGCGTAAGCTCCGTCACCTGACGCTTGATCTCCAGCTTCTGCTCCTCGTGCTCTAGACCCATCTGAAACACACAAACCAGAACCGTCAGTTTCAGCGCACTACTAACTCAACCAGGCCCCGCCCCTTTATATGAATTATTTAAATGAGGAATATTGAGAAGAAAACTCAAGACGACAATGGTTCGGAAACACCGACACTGAACTTTTTCATGCTCAAACAGCAACATTACACACTAAAGAAAGATGAGCATCATGGGACCTCTTTAAGTGTCTTTTAAACCATCATCACTGTTCTGCTCTGACTGAGGTATATATTTTGGTCAGTGATGTCCTCTCACCTCTCTCAGTCTGGTCTCCAGCTCCAGAATGCGGCTCTTCCTGCTCTGCTCCTGTTGGCTCATCTTCTCCAGATGTTCCTCTAGTTTGGCATTCTGAGCTTCTAGTTTTCCCGCCTGAGACTCCAGGTAAAACTTCTGCTGCCGCAGCTCTGAGATCATCTCCTCCTGAGCTTTCCTGAGGAAAACACCGGCACACGCTGTGGTTTACAGACGGATCTCAGCACACAAACATGATGTTTGAGTGTTTGATGTGGTGATTTCCAGTAAAAGGGGGGAAATAGATTTCTCCTTCAATAAACTCATTTCATAAACATCCTGAGAATCATTGCTGCTTCTCCTGGGTGGCGTTTCTCAAAACTACAATTGTTTTTGTTTGGCTAAATTGCAAAACATCAAATATTGCTATTCCTCCGTCACCCATTAAATCTAAAGCACTTGATTCAAGCCTTGTTCAGCCTTCTACAACTGGTTTAACAATCACACTCGGACCGCAGCAAACGTTAGTTAATGATAATAACCCTGCACACACACAGGAACCCAATCTGGTCTGAACTGGGCCCGTTTCATCATGTTTGAGGCTCTTACATGTTTTTCTGTGTGTAAATGCTGCTGTTGGCCGCCAGTTTATTGGCCTCGGAGAGCTCAGCGATCCGCTGCTCCAGACTCTTCATCTTATTGTCCATGGCGTTGATGGTCTGTAGAGAGAAAAGCGCACACAATCCAGCATCAGGACACGGATGTTAGCTGAAGCGACAGCAGGAGAGTTTGAGAAACCAGTTTAGAAACATCATTTGTTGCTGCTAGTGTTGTAAATTACACATTTGACTTTTTGAGTTAAATTTGTAAAAACAATTGGCTGCCAGTGATAAACTCTTCATAAAGCAGACTTTTATTAGTTAGATAGTGTTACTGAAGTATGTAAATGTTAAAGATGCATCACAATAAACAACCCTGCAGTTTCACACAAGTGAGCATGTGAGTCTGAGATCAGCTGTAAGACAGTAATCTAGTTAGCTAACTGGATCAAGAGCTAAAAGGCTTGAAAATGAAGCGAATCTCACCCCAAAATCAAATGATAAAAATGATAAATTATATTTTTTACGATCATAAATGAGTTACTTGTACAATATAATTTTAATATTTTTTATATATATATATATATATAAAATCAGTGCTTCCCACACATAGACTTTACTTGGGCGGGCCGCCCATGTATAATAACGGCCGCCCAAGTATATTTGGAGACACATTTTTGCTTTTATTATTTTTATCCTCTTATACTTTTATATCCGTGCAAGATAATGAAACCATCCGCAATCGATAAACTAGTTGTTTCATACCTGCTCGTTATGTGTGCGTCAGAACCGTTTACTCCCGCTGACATTCCCACGGGCGCTGAAAGTCACAAGGGGGCACTTTTGCGAGTTCTACAAGCTCACGCGACAGCACTTCAGTCTGCTTCAAAGTGATTCTCAATCAATGAAAAGCGCAGATTTATGCCAAGCGATTGCTAATGAACTCAAGTTGATGAATTATTACAAAGTCTACTTTATGGCCTTTATATAAAATGTTTTAGACGGTTGTAAGAATCTGAAGGATCAGCCTGCAATAGTACAGACATTTCAAAATAAGAGTCCCGGTGTATTTCGAGCTTGTTTATAATTGAAAGTCACATGCTAAGTTATTTATTTTTCTCTTGGGCATTATTTGTATTTTGGTTACACAATAAATTGTATTTAATTTCATTTCCATTTAATTCATAGTAAATTATTGTAGTCTCCCCCACAGGAAGAAAAGACTAAGAACATTATTTGACACATATATTATTCATTATTTAAATTTTACTAGTAAAATCTGTGTCCCATTCACTGAGAGAGACACTATATGACAGCAAGGAGAACATAGGAAAAGGTGAACCATTTAAATGCTGTAATTTTGCATAATTTACAATGCATAATATTAGTATGTAATTCAATGTAATATGTAATTAAAATTAATTTCAATAAATAAAAATACTGTTAAAAATCACACATTATTTGTTTGTCACATGTAGTAGACCATTTTTGTGCCGTGGGTAATAGGAGGATTTTTCGCCCGGCTACCACCGCAAGTATATTTTCATATATATATAAAAACAGTTTTTAAAAGCCATTTTTAATATCAATGTACTCGGCAAATGTGTTTATTTTAACCGTGCGGTGGCGCCAGATACTCTTTAATCAATAATGACAAACAGAGACATAATTAATTTATAACATTAACAAGATGATTAGCTGAATTCATTTTTAGAGTGACGACTGAATGTGTTTTTAGTGAAATGCCTGAATATAAGATTAGTATTGAAGTTCAGAGGCTGTCATATATGTGGATCAACTTACTTTGTGTATTTTCAATATGAAAAATAACTTTTATATTGATGGATTAATTGCATGTCGAAAAAAAAAAAACATGTCATGGATTTATTGCATTTTGGGGAAAAAAAATAATCCATTTTTATAATAAACCTTTGAAAATCAAAATCTAGATTTTAATTTTTAATGTTTTTATAACCAAAAGATGCTATGTGAAAGTTTGAAACAGAAAATAGTGGGTTTCATCTTTCCGCTTTCTTGGTAAAGAAAACACATTTTTACTCAAATTAATCAAAACGGAGTTATAGCGTTTGGAACTCTTCATATATATATATATATATATATATATATATATATATATATATATATATATATATATATATGTGTGTGTGTGTAATTTATAATTTATTATATAATATATACTTTTCAATGTTTACAATCAACATGCAAACTCATTAGTGAACACATCCATTTATTACCCATAAAGCTTTTTTGGCCTGTCATGATTATTGATTAATCGTCTGGTCGTGGATCTAATCGCAATTATTTGCAAAAATTATTAACTTTAAATTTCAATCACATTTTGCCATCCAAATAACAGAAATTTAAGCGCTTGAAATGCCATCAAATGCATTTATTATAAATTTTATATATGATTTCAAGTAAAAAAACATCATGTGTCGGCTTACACTGTAAGTAACATGAACAAAACAGAATTAAATTGTTAATCCCAATTATTCATATGACAACTAATCGTCAGCACACGTTTCATGATCGTGACAGGCTTCAGTCTTGAACTGGACTCTAGTAGTTCAAAATCTTTAAGGTCACATGATCAGATTCTGCTGGATGAACTAGTCAGTGTGTCTCTACAGCAAACACAACTAAACTCTGAGAAACACGAGCTTCAGATGAAGACGAGACACTCACTGCTTTCTGCTCACTGATGAGTTTGCATTTCTCACGCGCCTCTTCCTCGTGTTGAGCTCGTTTCTGCTCCAGACTCTCTTTATCAGCCAGATCCGCCTTCATCTGAGCCTCCAGAACCTGCACAGATATCAGGAAACACTTGAGGATCAACGGATCAGCATGTACATTCTGATATGAATATGATGTGGAGTTCTGATAGTGTGTGTGAGAAGGTTATGCATTTGTTTTTGGAATGATAAAATGAGAAGAAATGGATTTGAAACTGATTTGGCAATGACATCTATTGTGAAAATCTTTACTGAATGTTCAAACTCTGGTACAGATCGGTCTCATTCACTCATGATCATCAAACAGACACTTTATACTTGGAAAAACTCATCTGTCCTCTAAATTTGTGATGGTAATGACAGTAATGGAGACAGTGAATCTTTGTTATAAATTATGACACATTGTACACAAACACGATGCATTGAAAATATGATTTTCAATGCAAAAAGTGGACATCACTTTGATTTAAAGACTTTATTTATTTAACAGAATGAAGTTAAACTCTTAAAAGAGGAAAAGGTCATTAAAGAACACAAACATTTTAATTAAAGATATTATAATCTAGAAACTACCTAAGTTTGAGGTGAGTAATAGGCTTGCTACGTCATTAAATTTTCATAGTAATGCAAATCATTTAGTTCAGCTAGAAAACAGACATTACAAATAAAAAAATGCATCTAATCAATGCAGCGTGAGCCGAATGAGAGTCGCAGCACAGATCAGCAGCAGGAGTCAGATTTCATTTATCACGAGATTTGGTTTCAAAGCAAAATGTACCCAACATTCAAGCATTTGCCGCCCCGAATTGGTGCTAATTTGAAAGCACGGCCATTCATAATGGTCGACTGGCAAGGGGCGTTTTCAGTTCATTTCAATTAATTGAAAACGCTCGCTCTTCTCCGCACCGTTATGAACGCATGTGCGCATTTTACTTTCATTTTTGAATTAGAGATTTAAAATTACCACATCGATTAACCAGTGGGAAAACTCACTCACCATTAGTTGGTAAGATTATTTAATGTTTTTGAAAGAAGTCTGAATATACAGTAAAGTGTAATTTATTCCTGTGGTCAAAGATGAAATTTTCAGCATCTTCAGTGTCACATGATCCTTCAGAAATCATTCTAATATGCTGATTTGCTGCTCAAGAAACATTTATGATTATTATCAATGTTGAAAACAGTTCATATTTTTGTGGAAATTGTCATACATTTTATTTTTCAGGATTCTTTGATTAATAGAAAGTTCAAAAGAACCGCATTTATCTGAAACAGAATCTTTTGTAACATTAGAAATGTCACTTTTTGGGTAATTTAATGCGTCCCCTGCTGAATATAAGTATTATTTTCTCTTTTTTTAATCTTTAAATAGTAATGTATTTCTATTTGAAAATTTCCCTTAAACAAAATAATCCCTCAAAAATTTCTGTTAAGCATAAAATAGTGTAATAATGTTTAACTTTTAAAAATAGCTACTTAAATTTACTATGAATAATCTTTAAAAAAAATATCTTATTCACCCAAAAAAGAGACAGTAGATAGTCACTGACAGCAAAAAAAGAGAAATGTATCCGTCGTGTTCCTCTTTCATTACAGACTGACACTCGCATTATTCTGAATGTCAGAGTCATCAGCTTTATTTCTATAGCGCTTCATACAATCAGACCGTTTCAAAGCAGCGATAAACAGGAAAATAACAGAATCAAACTTCATCAAATGCGAGACCAATTCAAATTCTGCTGTAAAGCAGCTCTACAGAAGACAATAGAGTTATTATTCAGATCAATTCAGTTCAGTAACTGTGTGAAGTTCATGAAATAAGAAATGAGTCATAAGCAGAAGATAATCGTGTCGTTGTTCAGCTCAGCTTGATGTGCTTCAGTGTGCTCAACTCTACCTTGATTTTGTCCTCGTAGAGCCGCTCTTTCTGCACCAGGTGTGCTTCCATCCTCTGCGCCGTCGCCTGCGTCTCCCGCAAGTTCTCCTCCAGCTCCTAAACACACATTCACACACACACAGTCCAGTCAGGTGACAAACACAAACGATTTCCCAGCAGTAAAATCCCATCAGCAGGTGAAGTGAAGAAGTGAACTTGCTTTGAGAAGCTGTGAGCCGGTCGACGGGACGGCCTGGAGGTGTGTGTGTTCCTCATTGAGAGGTGAAGAGGTGTGTGTGTGTGGCAGCAGATGGGACATCCTGTGAGTGTGAGTGTGTGCGTTCTGTTGTCATTTGCCAATCTGGTGGAAACAAGGATGACGGTGCAAAGACGAACGTGAAGAGAGACCTGTGTGTGTGTGTGTGTGTGAGGTCAGCTGGTTAAGGAGGCGTGTTAGTGGTTTAATCTTTGCTAGTCTGATCCGTCTCTCTCACCAGTATCTTCTCAGCCATCTGTTGGATCTGTTGGGATTTAGTCTGGATGTCGTCCTTCAGTTTATTCTCTCGACGCTCCACCATCTCCAGACGCTTCACTTGGTTTTCCAAAGTCTTTCTGCCCTCCTGTCAGTAAGAAAGTAATGAATTAACACTTATTATAGGTTCAGGAATCAAGCCTGTCAAGTTCATATTATAAATCAAAAACAAAAGAAAGAAATCATATTTTTCATACCTGTTTTTGCCACCGTTAAGATTTTTTGCATCAAATTTTCATGACAATTGAGCACATTTAACCCCCAAATTATCATTAGGTGGCATTAAATTGACCAAAAGTGACAGTAAAGAGATTTATAATGCTAAAAAAAGAGGTTTTGTTTCAGATAAATGCTGTTTAAACATTCGATTCATCAAAATACTTATGATAAAAATCATATCAGAATGATTTCTGAAGGATCATGTGACACTGAAGACTGGAGTAATGATGCTGAAAATCACAGGAATAAATTACACTTTACTATATATTCACATAGAAAACATTGTAATGATATTTCACTATTTATGATCAAATTAATGCAGCATTAGTGAGCAGAAGAGACTCTTTCAAAAGCATTAAAAATCTTACAGACTTAAACATTTGAATTGTATAGTGTGCTTATTTAAATAAGTGTACAGTATTTTATAATAATTCAATAAAAATACTGTATTAAAGTAATTAACTAATAATTGCTGAGAATATAACAATTATTGAAAAAACTGAAAAGAAAAAAGAAAAAAAGGAATGAAAATTTGTGGTAAATGTGGATAATTGTCATGCAAGTTAATATAAAAATATTGGTAACACTTTACAATAATCATAATGCACAAACAAAACAAAAATAAAAATCCATAAATATATAATAAATAAATAAAATGAAATGAGATGGACTGGACACCTGTCGGGGATCTGCCTGTATATGGACCGAGATGGAAAATTAAATTAAATTAAATTAAATTAAACAAGAAATAAAATAAAATAAAATAAAATAAAATAAAATAAAATAAATAAAATAAAATAAAATAAAATAAAATAAAATAAAATAAAATAAAATAAAATAAAATAAAATAAAATCATGAAATTAAACAAGAAAATAAATAAATAATAAAATTAATCAAGAAATACAATAAAATAAAAACATGAAATTAAACAAGAAAAAAAAAATAATAAAATTAAACAAGAAATAAAATAAAATAAAAACATGAAATTAAACAAGAAAAAAATAATAATAATAAAATTAAACAAGAAATACAATAAAATAAAATAAAAACATGAAATTAAACAAGAAAAAAAAAATAATAAAATTAAACAAGAAATAAAATAAAATAAAAACATGAAATTAAACAAGAAAAAAAAAATAATAAAATTAAACAAGAAATAAAATAAATATAAAAATCTTAGTAACACTTTACAATAAGGTCCCATTAGTTAACGTTGGTTAATGCATTAATTAATATTAACTAATAATGAGCAATACATTTGTTATAGCATTGATTACTCTATGTTAACATTAGTAAAACACTGTTTATTGTTAGTTCATGTAAGCTCAGGTCCATTAAATAAAATTATTAGTATTAGTAATGTATTAGGAAGTGTTGAAATTAACATTAACTAAGATTAATAAATGCTTTAGAAGTATTATTCACTGTTAATTCATGTTAACATATGAAGTTAACTAATGTTAACAAATAAAACCTTTTTGTAAAGTGTCCCAAAACTTTCTCTTCATGCAAAGAAATAACCTTTTTAATGATGGTGTGAACATGTTTCTCTCCTTCACTAGTGATAAACTAATAAATCAACTAATTATCTGACATTTGTCCATTTTGAGGTACAGTATCAGCTGATAGCTGTGTTAATCGTTTCACAGATGCTTTAACTCTCTCTACTATCAGTCCCACAATCCACCAGCAGCCTTGTCAAGGCATAACTTTCATCAGATATCATAAACTCGAGTGTGAAGTGACCCGTCTCACCTCGGTCTCTCGCAGGCGTCTGCGCAGGGTGTCGCTGGGGTCAGATTTACAGCGCAGACGCTCCAGCTCTCGCTCCAGACGCTCTTTGGCCTGACGGATGTTCTGCAGCAGCTCCGTGGCTTCAGTGCTCGCCTTCACCGCCTGCAGGGTCAAAGGTCAAACTCATTAAAGGTGCAAAATATGAACTGCATTATACATATAATAACACATAGTTTAGGGCCAAGAGGTCAAACTGTAAACTTCACATCCTCTAAAGGTCAGATGTCTATTCAAACACACATGGCAAAAGAACACATTTCAATGCCGATGCTTGTGTTTTCGTGCACAAAAAGATTTTGCAAGGTGTTGTTGGTCTTTGTAAAATCACTGTAACATACAGGCTATTAATATACAGTATAATGTAACAGACAGGCATTCATATTACACATCAGAAATAAAGAAAGAAATACCAACCTTTGAGAGTTTGTCCTGCAGCTCCTGGATCTTCAGCTGCTGTTCGCCGTTCGTCTGAAACACAGAGACCTCATGAAGTCACTCTTATTTCACACACTGTGACGATCAGAGCAGACGAGGGTGTAATCAGAGGAAATTAAACGTCAGCGCAGGTGAAGTCAGTGACAGAGACATACAACTGATTCAAAGAGACGTTTAGCACCAGGACGACACATGATCACACTGTCGTCTAAATATACTGATGTGTGATTTATCGCTGACTATATCATGTATTGACCAACAGTTATTTCATTATTTATTCATTATTGGCATCAGGCAGATATTGAACACAAGTAATATTAGTGCTTTTGTGTTACAGTGTGAACGGAAAAACTCTTTTCATTGGACAGGATTCAAAATAGCCTACAAAACAGTGACCCAAGACAGAAAGTAAAATAAAATAAAACATTAAATTAAACAAGAAATAAAATAAAATAATAAAAAAATAAAATAAAATAAGATAGACTGAACACCTGTCAAAGCTTTCTCTGTATATGACCTGAGATGGAAAATAAATTGTATAATAATTGTAATAATAATAATAAAACAGCAATTGTTTTTTTTAAATGTAATAAATAAATAAAAATAAAATAAAATGGACTGAACACATGTTGAGGCTTTCCCGGTATATGACCCGAGATGGAAAATAACATAAAATGTAAAAAATAAAATATAAAATAAAAAACTAAATATATAAATAATTAAACAAGAAATAAAAATTAAAAAAGAAAATGTAAAAAATAAATAAAAGTAAAATGGACTGAACACCTGTCAAGGCTTTAATAAAATGTAAATAAATAAATAAATAAATAAATATATATATATAATAAATAAATAAAAATAAAATAAAAGAGACTGAACACCTGTTGAGGCTTTCTCGGTATGATAAAATAAAATAAAATAAAATAAAATAAAATAAAATAAAATAAAATAAAATAAAATAAAATAAAATAAAATAAAACAAAATAAAATAAAATAAAATCATTAAATTAAACAAAGAAATATTTTTTTTAATCAAAAAATAAATAAATAAATAAAATAAAATAAGATAGACTGAACACCTGTCAAAGCTTTCTCTGTATATGACCTGAGATGGAAAATAAATTGTATAATAATTGTAATAATAATAATTAAGCAATAAAGCAATTGTTTTTTTTAAATGTAATAAATAAATAAAAATAAAATAAAATGGACTGAACACATGTTGAGGCTTTCCCAGTATATGACCCGAGATGGAAAATAACATAAAATGTAAAAAATAAAATAAAAAACTAAATATATAAATAATTAAACAAGAAATAAAAATTAAAAAAGAAAATGTAAAAAAATAAATAAAAGTAAAATGGACTGAACACCTGTCAAGGCTTTAATAAAATGTAAATAAATAAATAAATAAATAAATAAAACAAGAGATATATATATATATATGTAATAAATAAATAAAAATAAAATAAAAGAGACTGAACACCTGTTGAGGCTTTCTCGGTATGATAAAATAAAATAAAATAAAATAAAATAAAATAAAATAAAATAAAATAAAATAAAATAAAATAAATAAAACAAAATAAAATAAAATCATTAAATTAAACAAAGAAATATTTTTTTTAATCAAAAATAAATAAATAAATAAAATAAAATGAGATGGACTGAATGTCTGTCGAGGCTTTCCCCTTACATGGCAAATAAAATGCAAAAATATAATAAAAAACAAACAACAAAACAAAAAATAAGAAAAAATAAATAAATAAATATATATAAATATATATATATATATATATATATATATATATATATATATATACATATAATAAAAAATATAAAATTAAATGAGATTTCCTAGCAAGATGGAAAATAAAATTCAACAAAATAAAATATAAAATTAAGTAAGAAAATAAAAAGTGAGATAAAATTAAATTAAATAAAGATAACAAACTTACATACAGCTCTGGTGATAAATATCTATCTATATGCCAAGTATCAGTAAAACACAGTGCTTGAGTGTCTGGTTAATAGATGAGCTTATCATCACATTTCATAAAAACATTTATTCATGAAGAAGAGTGTCCTCTTAAAATGAAACTACTTGACCGGAGAGAGTTTTCACAGTATGAAGAGCGAAGTGAGCATCATTGAGGATGATTGACACCCACATCAACACACAAACACACTCTCTCTCTTTTTCCCATGTGACTGAGCAGCTAAACTCACTACAGACTTTAAGATTTGATTATTTTCTGTTTTTGCAGGCCTAGAAATAAAACATTTAAACGTCCCTGATATTTCCAGGTTTTGCATCACCCTGGGAAATGTGCTGGTTTATTAATAATAATAATTTAGCACCAGCATGATCGTACTGCGACGGCTCTGTCGACTGGTATCACGTGATCAGTTTGAACACTCAGTCAAAGCTAAAAGAGCCCACAGGGACGTCCTGTCCATCCCAGAGAAGAGGACGCTTAGTGCCGTTTGAGTCAAATCTGATAATGATCTGATGACGGATGAATTATTGAGACCGTGCTCTCCACCAGCCTGCTCAATTATTCATTCAGAGGGACACAAACAGATTTCAAATGAATTTCAGTCATCATGTGTGATTTGTACCTTCTCGAGTTTAGAGAGCAGCTCCTCCACCTCCGCTTTGCCCTGCTCCTTCGCCTGAACAAGATACAGACACTCGAAATCAAACGAGAAAAATCATTTATATTAATATTTAAATGTTCAGAATTGAGAAAAAAACCTTGTATTCTCCTTATAAAGTCACTTTATATCCCCTTATTAAGCTTAAACACATTTGAAAAATTTGCAAGTCTCAAATATAAGAGAGTTTTCATTTGTGTCACATGTTTTGAGCACTACATCATTCCCAGATTTACATTAGTGTTATTTCAGGCCATATTATGCACAAGGACAACAGTCCAAGTAAACAGCGAGTGGATGTTACTAAAGCACCTTCTGGATCCTCTGCTGGTATTCGGCCGCTTTCCTCTTCAGCTCTTCGCTGGTCTGTCGTGACTCTCGCAGCTCGGTCTCGTACAGGTCGCTGCGGCGGCGGGCGGCAGACAGATCCTCCTCCAGCTGTCTGATGGTCACCTGCATCTCCTCCAGCTGAGCGTGATACTCCTGAACACAGCCAGAGAAACCTCAGGTCAGATTTGAAGTCATATTCATAAAATGCAGCAACTCAGAGAACAATTCATCTGAGTGACACAAAACATTCAAAATCACTATTAGGATCAACACTAGACGTCCACGTGTGTTTCTGCTCCTCTAGCGCTCTGAGAAAAGCTCATGTGTTCCTGTGAAACGACCTGCTGACAGCAGCCGGACGGGTTAATGAGGGTTTGAGCGAGCACGATGCATTAAGGAATCAAACGGGCGGCTTCAGAGAGTGACTGAAATATAATGTGAATGATTACTGGCTGAGATTCTCTCTGAAGCCGGCGGGTCTTACGAGGTTAATTGTGCTGCGTTTAGAGGCCCGAGAGAAAAATCGCACATAAAATCAGACCGAACGCAGTCATGCTCTTCACGTCTGAACACAGAGTTTCTTAGTTTCACTCACTTTTAAAAGAGACTGAGTTGCCAAATTACAGGATTTCATGATCTAGGTGTTTGTCCAGAGGGACTGTGACTGAAGGTCTGTCGTTTAAAGCTGCTGTAAAGTGATTCTTAAATGGGAAATATGACAGACGTCAGTGAATTATGTGTCCTGAAATATCACACTGTTACAGCACTAGACTGGATAACGCATTAAACATTGATTTAAGATTTATGCATATAAAATTTCCATCCATTTGGTTTTTCAACAAAAACAAACTAATAAGCTAAATGTAATGCATATTTGTCAGTCATGCGTAAATAAAACAGTTCAATTTGTGTGTGTGTGTGTGTGTGTGTGTGTGTGTGTGTGTGTGTGTGTGTGTGTGTGTGTGTGTGTGTGTGTGTGAGAGATTGTGAGTGTGTGTGTGAGATCACGATTCTCCCACGATTGTGAATAGACAACTAAACAAAACAGTATATTTAAAAAATATATATATATATTTAATTAGAATTCATAATTTAAAAACAATCAGATTGAGTGAATGATTCAATGACTCACTCTTAAAGGGATAGTTCACCCAAAAATGAAAATTTGATGTTTATCTGCTTACCCCCAGCGCATCCAAGATGTAGGTGTCTTTGTTTCTTCAGTAAAACACAAATGATGATTTTTAACTCCAACCGTTGCCATCTGTCAGCCAAATAATGCTAGTGGATGGGAACTTCTACAATAAGAGTAAATAAAACTTGCTTAGACAAATCCAAATTAAACCCTGCAGCTCATGACGACACATTGATGTCCTAAGACACGAAACGATCGGTTTGTGTGAGAAACCGAACAGTATTTATATCATTTTTTACCTCTAAAACACCACTATGTCCAACGGCATTCATCACTCGATTCGTTTGGTCTGATCGCGCTCTGACAACTGCAGTGATGTCTTGCTCTCATTGAAGTATAAGCGCGAGACATCACTGCCGCTGTCAGAGCGCGATCAGACCAAACGAATCGAGTGATGAATGCCGTTGGACATAGTGGTGTTTTAGAGGTAAAAAATGATATAAATACTGTTTGGTTTCTCACACAAACCGATCGTTTCGTGTCTTAAGACATCAATGTGTCGTCACGAGCCGCAGGGTTTAATTTGGATTTGTCTGTCGTGTTTTATTTACTCTTATAGTCAAAGTTCCCGCTGACTTGCATTATACCACTGACAGACGGCAGCGGTTGCAGTTAAAAATCATCATTTGTGTTCTACTGAAGAAACAAAGACACCTACATCTTGGATGCGCTGGGGGTAAGCAGATAAACATCAAATTTTCATTTTTGGGTGAACTATCCCTTTAATGACTTTACTGGATGAATCAGTGTTTTTGAACAAATCCAGGGCTCAATGCTAAGGATTTTTTCTACTGTCCCGGTCGGGCCAGTGATTCAAATTTTTACTTGCCCAGCAAAAATGTTCACTGGACCCACAACAAAAAATTAATAAAGTAAAAGAAAAGAAAATGGGCCTATAAAATAAGCCTAGTTATTGTTTTTGTTGTTTTTGATACATCATGGTTATGACACCAAAAGCTACTATATAAACTCGCTTAAATTTTAAATATTGTAAGACAAATAAACAGTAAGTAATAAAATAGGAACAAATAATCAAATAACGAGTAAAAGCACAAATAAATACAACAGAATAAACACATAAATTAAATAAATGATGCTTTTCAGGTTTTTTATGTAGGCTTAAACAGGAGATTTTCAAGTACAGAAATTGTAATCTAATGTATAACTATATAAATATAGATTAAACTTTATTAAAGTTAGTCAAGAGCTGTTACAGATGCATTGCATACATGTTTTTATAAATACCATTATTTGAAATTATTTATAAAATGAAAAGATACTTTAAATGTGAAATTTAACCCGCCAGTAGGTGGCAGCAAGTCCCTGTTAATGAGCGAGTCATTGAAATTCAACCGATTCATTCAAACGGCTGATTCATTCAGAGATGCAAAACAATTTGTTTGGAACAATTTTCATCTGCAAAATAGAGCGAAACAAGCTATTTGGTGTCTAAAATGTAAGTCACTTAAAATAAACTGCTTGTTTATTAAACTGTACGATATATAAAATCAATATCACATTTGAATCATGCTAAAACTTAGCACTCTTCGTCTAATATTTGTTAACTATAATTAATTACATAAATATAAAAGACATAGAAGGGCATTTTGCCCCTTATCTTGAATTCTGGGGGTATTCTAAATGCATTTTAATGGACTAGATCACGCAGTGAAAGTGTAAACTTTAATATGAACGTGCACTAGTCTAACCTAACTGACTACATCACGTAGTGTAAAGTGAGAGACATACTCGATAATGTCAGATCAATACTCTATTTTGATCAGTACCGTAGACATCAGTGTTTATATCTGAACTATAAACATTTATTCCAGTACTTTTGTGATAATTTGAATGAGTTGTAAGTCTGAAATAATGATACTGTGAAGCCGTTTCATACATGACAGCTCAGATTCGTCCTTATCGAAGGTTTAATAGACTGAGCCGAATCGCTGTCATTTAGAAATAAGATTCTGTGGGTGTTTGAATTGAGATTGCGATCATTTAATGATTAATCACGCAGCTCTAGTGTGTGTGTGTGAGAGTGAGTGTCAGAGATCAGTGTGAAGGACTGATTGTTAGACGAAGATCTGGAGACTGAATCAGACTGATATTGATCAGAGGAGACTGACAGTCTGAAGTGATGTGGATGAGATCTGAAGAGATGTCCAGCAGTACGACACCTAATTACTTCAACGTAACGAGAACAGTGTCTAGCATGCTAATAAACACTAACAGAAGCTTCTTAGTAATCTGCAGTTATCAAGTAAGCATGTTCTTCTACAGGTATCTTCAAAAACAACATATGCTGCTAGAATTCAGACATATGTTATATGTTATATAATAAATTATGCTGGACACAGTATACACCACCGTTCAGAGGCAGCAGACGGACGGACGGATAGATAGAAATAGGCTGGAAAGATTTCAAACTAATCTGGAGAATTTCCACACAAAAATAGATGAAACTCCTGCCAGTTTGTGACAAAGCCTTTTAAAGATCCCAGCACACTCAGGGTTTAAAAACCAGCTCAAGACATGTTTTCCAGCACAGGATTATCCACTAATTCTTGTTTCTAGTTCAGTGAGTGAAATATTATTCCCCATAATGCCTTGAGCTCATGTTCATGCACACACACACAGAACCACCAAAACTCAAGCAGCATGTTTGCATTACGACTGTGATTCTGAGCTGCTTTCCCATCAGAAAATAATCAGACTAATAAGAAAACCCAATTTGATGTAATAATATACTTCAAATATAGGATAAACATAACATCACTAGTGTATGATCAGATAAAAAAGTGGTTGTGACTGTGCATCACATCTGTCAATATAATCACTGTCAAGGACATTATACTGAACAAACGACTATGTTTGCAGAGGAAAAAACACCTGAGAAGGAAACACTAAGGAAAAAAGCAACATGGAAGAACTTAATGATGTGTGATGATTAGCGATTAGCTGGCGTTTAGACCAGTCTCCTCAGCGTGTCCTCAATTACAGGATGCTGTTCTGCAAATTAATGGCTAATAAAGTTGAGCTAATAGAGATACTGCAGGATGCAGTCAGACTGATACAAAGTTCATGTCATGTGATGATTTGGTGCTCAAAAACTTTTCTGATCATTATCAATGTTGAAAACACTTGTGCTGCTTCATGTGTGGAAACCGTCATACACTACCATTCAAAAGCTTAGGACATGTAAGATAAAAAAAAATAAAAAAAAACTTTTATTCAACAAGGATGTTTTAAAATGATCAAAAGTGACAGTAAAGACATAATTTTCCAAAAGATTCTATTTCAAATAAATGATGTTCTTTTGAGCTTTCTATTCATTAAAGAATCCTGAAAAATAAAATATATCATGGTTTGCACAAAAATATGACTGTTTTCAACATTGATGATAATCATGAATGTTTCTTGAGCATCAAATCATCATATTAGAATGATTTCTGAAAGATCATGTGACACTGAAGACTGGAGTAATGATGCTGAAAATTCAGCTTTGATCACAGGAATAAATTACACTTTACTATATATTCACATAGAAAACAGCTGATTTACACTGGAATAATATTTTCAGATTTGTACTGTATTTTTGATCAAATAAATGCAGCCTATATATATATATATATATATATAACAAAAAATAAAGAAAAGAAAAGAAAAGAAAAGAAAAGAAAAGAAAAGAAAAGAAAATGGGCCTATAAAATAAGCCTAGTTATTGTTTTCATTGTTTTGATACATCATGTAACCTATAAGGTTATGACACCAAAACTACTAGATAAACTCACTTAAATTTTAAATATTGCAAGACAAATAAACATTAAGTAATAAAATAGGAACAAATAATCAAATAACGAGTAAAAGCACAAATAAATACAACAGAATAAACATATAAATTAAATAAACAATGCTTTTCAGGTTTTTTATGTAGGCTTAAACAGGAGATTTTCAGGTACAGAAACTGTAATCTAATGTATAACTATATAAATATAGATTAAACTTTATTAAAGTTAGTCAAGAGCTGTTACAGATGCATAATATGTTGAAAATATAAATACCGTTATTTGAAATTATTTATAAAATGAAAAGATACTTTAGCAAGTCCCTGTTAATGAGCGAGTCATTGAAATTCAACCGATTCATTCAAACGGCTGATTTATTCAGAGATGCAAAACAATTCTGTGGACTTTGTTTGGATATATATATATATATATATATATATATATATATATATATATATACAGTATTTGTGGTGAAGTGAGTTTGTTCACCTGCTCCTTGATCTCCTGGAGTTTGTTGCTCTGCTCTCTGATGTCATGGAGGAGCTGGAGAGCTTTATCATCTTCCTGTGACACTTCAACACGAGCCTGTTCCAGACTGCGCTTCAGACTCTACACACACACACACACACACACACACACACACACACACACACACACACACACACACACACACACACACACACACACGTCTGTTATGTTGAGATGCAGCAGTTGTGGGAACACAAGGTCAGAACAAAAAAAGAACAGCATGCCAAGAGTGGTTTTATCAGCGAGAGTATTTGCATTACAGGCGGAACATCAAGAGCGCAGATATGAAATCAAGTCAGTTTTGCTGTTCTAGATATAAAAGAGTAGATACGTCCATCAGAGAGTATGTACTGATAAAGTCCTGCTCTGTCTGCCTGGTCCAAACACCAACTAACAGATGATCAGTTTTACTTTTGTTCTCAAATTAGACCAATTAGACCAAAGTTATGAATAAAACCTGAGCAAAAAATGTAAATATCGCATGAAACATTTGCAAATAAAGCACTGTTTCCATCTCATGGGTTCAAGAAAACAAAATTGTCACTTCCTGGGAAACTGGCACAAAGTATCAGAACTGTTGCTGCATGTGACTATTTTAAATCACAATAACTATGATAAACATAATAACTATAATATCATAATAAATTGTTATCTTGCATTCAGATGCCTGCTTGAAAAACTCTCTATAAGTGAAGTTTATTATGATTAATTAATTATGATTCCTCACGCTGCATTCGGTGATGTAGGTGGCGAGGTCCTGCTCCAGGATGCTCCTCTGGGTCTCGGAGGCTTTGAGCTCCACATCCTTCTGCTGGAGGACTGATTCCAGGTCAGTCATCTTACGCTGAAACCGCGAGATCTCCTGCTCCATCTGAGCGGCCACAAACACAAGCACCAGGTCTAAATGCATTTTACAGCAGCGCTCGGACAAGGCCAACACAACCATGACCACACACACACACCCGTGCATGATACACACTTAAACTCTACGAGTAACATCTCCTTGTGCTGCTCCATTGAATGTGCATGACTGTACACATGATTTGTGTTTGTTTGCACTGTTTTCTGCGGTGCTGTTGGAGTTTAGCTTGGATTTAACTGGAAATATTCCAGTTTATCAGCTCAATGTTCATTCAGACTAGGAGTGTGTGATACTGACAATATTTTTTGGTATTTTGTAGATAAAGATAGTTAGACAATATTTTACTGAGTGTGTTTTTGTACCTTGGCTAGTTTAGGCCAGTCATGGACTCCATATTCTTCAACTAATAATGAGCTTTAAATTGAACTTTATTTAACTTTAAGGACTGATATTTGCCACCCTAAATTGATTTACAAGGGCCTTTTTACCTTTCTAACCTTTATTATACACATGCATCATTTAAAATTCTTAAGTTTAATCAATAAATTCAACTGTAATAAGACACTATAGTTACAAATCAAATGAAATCAGTATCAACAAGTATATTACAGTATATTTTTGCACTGTAGAAGTGGCATAAAAGCTGAGCCTAATGACGCATTTACACTGCAAAATAAATAATGTTATATGATTAATCTTTTAAAAATAATATTTTGAATATCAAAATATTTGAAATATATTTTTAAAAAGATACATTAAATATGAAACTAAAACAAAGTTTTAGCTATTCGCTCACTCTCTTGATGAGTGAGTCATTGAATCATTCACTCAACCGATTCATTCAAACGGCTGATTCCTTCACTGTGTGTCGCTCAAAGACACAATAATTCTGTTGCAGATATATGAAACTATTTTAATTGGCTAAATAAAGCAAAAACAGACCATATGAATCTCTGGTTTATTAAACAGACACATTAGCAATCGTGTTGATATTCTGGAAAAACTTGCTTGTGTGACATTGTTTATGCACCTTGGCTAGTTTAGGCCAGTCATGGACAGCTGACTTCCATATTCTTAAACTAATAATGACTTTATGAGCTTTAAATTGAACTTTATTTAACTTTAAGGACTGATATTTGCCACCCTAAATTGATTTCCAATGGCCTTTTTACTTTTCTAACCTTTATTATACACATGCATCATTTAAAATTCTTAAGTTTAATCAATAAATTCAACTGTAATAAGACACTATAGTTACAAATCAAATGAAATCAGTATCAACAAGTATATTACAGTATGTTTGCACTGCAGAAGCGGCATAAAAGCTGAGCCTAATGACGCATTTACACTGCAAAATAAATAATGTTATATGATTATATGATGTTATATTTCAAAAATATTTGAAATATGTTTTTAAAAAGGAAAAGATACATTAAATATGAAACTAAAACCAAGTTTTAGCTAGTCGCTCACTCTCTCTTGATGAGTGAGTCATTGAATCATTCACTCAACCGATTCATTCAAGCGGCTGATTCCTTCACTGTGTGTCGCTCAAAGACACAATGATTCTGTTGCAGATATATGAAACTATTTTAATTGGTGAAATAAAGCAAAAACAGACCATATTAATCTCTGGTTTATTAAACAGACACATTTGCAATCGTGTTGATATTCTGGAAAAACAGTGCGCTTGCTTGTGTGACATTGTTTAAAGATGATATAAACAAATATTCAACATTTTTGCCCCATATATTGAATTTCAGGGTCATTCTAACTGAATTCAACTAATCTACAATCAAAATATGCTTTCATTTTGTGCTTTGAAAAGTGAGAGACATATTTGATAATTTCAGCTTCCACATCATTACAATATCATCTTAGACGATACATATCGCACACCCCTAAAGATGTCTTTATCCAGGTGTCTCTGTGCTCTTACCTTGTGACATTTGTCTTGAGTGTCTTGCAGTTCTTTGCTTTTGAGGTGAAGTTTTTTTTCCATGGAGTTGGTCTTGGCAGGAGAGTTGAGCCCGGCGCCAACCGATCTGACGACACAAAGGACAACGAACCCTTATGAGAACCACAGCAGAACATTTACACTCATCCAATTATACGTTTCTAAAATGAGCCCATAAAATATCGCGAGAGCGGTTTCGTTTTTCCTGGGAATGTAGGGAATATCACACACGCGTGATGTAAAGCGTCTGCTCGGCCTTTCACATTCATTACACACTCCATTAGTTTCATGTGAATGTGAATTCATTATTCATTCACAACCAAAGAACATAATCTTTATGTGCTGTTCATTAATTAAAATGACATGAATTAGACGTCAGGGAACATCATTTCAGTATCAGGTTCTATTCACTAACATGAACCAGAAGTGTCACAAAACCACAAACATCTCTAAACAGCTTCACAGGATCTATCAGAAAATAAAAACAGTTATATTTGTCTTAGATTAGACTGACTGGGATTTGTATGGAAGCTTGTTTCCAGCACGGAATATAGAAAAAAAAAAGTTAACTGCGACTTTTTGCCTCACAATTCCGAGTTTATAACTCTCAAATTTTAGTTTTTACTTGCAATTCCAAGTTTATGTCTCACAATTCTTTTTTTTTCTCAGAAACGTGAGATATAAACTCACAATTGCGAGTTATAAAGTCCAAATTACAAGATAAAAAGTAGCAATAACATTTTTTATTTTTTATTCCATTACAGAAACCAGCTTCCATAGAGTTGCTAGTCGATGAGTTGAATCAACTCCACAGCAACTACATCAATTTATCCTCTAACCATTCAGAAACATCTAAAAGTTGTAACTTCTTCCTGAGTCTCTCCATCAGTGTCGACTCCGGTTTGAACAATGTAAGGCTGAACACCGTTACTGACAATCCTCATTTTGGCTGCGTGAGATTCTCCAGCTTTGTTGTTGTTGAGCTGTTAAAGCTCCGCCCTCTTCTGGAGCAGCAGCTCATTTGCATTTAAAGGGACACACACAAAAACGGCGTGTTTTTGCTCACACCCAAATAGGGGCAAATTTGACAAGCTATAATAAATGATCTGTGGGGGATTTTGAGCTGAAACTTCATAGACACATTCTGGAGACACCAGAGACTCGTGAAAGGAGCATTATAGGTTTCCTTTAAAGTTTCATAAGTTATTGTTCAAAATGAATGGAGTTTTTACTTCCAGAACCGGACTTTTGCACTCTACTGGAACCGTTTCACTGTAGCTTCACATTAATAAACAGGAAGACATTATGAATTATGATGCAAACTTTTTCAAAAATGTACACTCTCTCATTTCATAATAACATTGCTCAGATATCTGAACTCAGATCTCAGTCTCCACCATTAGACATCGGCTCATTACAGCTGAAAGTGCTGAGGAAGGAAAGAGTCACAGAGAGAGAGAGAGAGAGACACACACACACACACCGCTAAAGTGCTGATTATACTAGAACTCCAAGCCAGGCCGGAGGGTAATAAAAACACAACAACTGCCCTTCATTTACATGTGCGTGTGTGTTTGTTTACACATTATGAAATCAAATTACTGCAGTTTTCAAACTATGCCATAATAACTCATTTTAATGTTAACGTATGTTAAAAGTCCTTTTAAAGAACAAAGATACATGCAAACCTTAAGACTGAAATTAAGATTGTCAATGAAAAAAGTGCTGAACTGCAAACTATAATGACTGTTTCCACACAGGTTTGCCAAACACTACCTCTTTGACTCCGCCCCCTGTCTGTCATTGGTCCATCAAACAGATAGACTCCTCCTACACTCTCTCCACTGCTCGAGTCAGAAGCTGATGCTAACAGAGCAATATTTGGAAAGCAGCACAGACACTCTTCAGGAAGCCAAAGTTCGGATGGATTTAAGTTGAAAACTTCTCACAGAGGATACGAAGACGCCTAAATATAGAGAACCAAACGCCTACAACAGTATAAAAAGACATGCAAACCTCAATACAAACCAACAAAGACAGGAAACAACTCGAGTTCCCACATGCATCTTATGTCAGTGATTCAGAACTGACTAAATGGAGTCTGACGGATAAATCTGTTCCAAAAATAAAGAGTGAAATCACAACAACCGCACAATCACAACAGACATCACTAACGGAGGCAGAGAGAGAATAAAACTGACAAAAATACTGCAGCGGAGGGAAAGAGCCAACCAATCGCAGCTGCTTGTGAATATCGGCTTTGACCGGAGTGCTGACAGCTCGCCCACCGAGGGCAGAACTCACCGACACAGAAGGAAACAGAACAATCACCACCTAAAAGTCAACAAGCTTGTTTGGTGCTTCCTACTTAAGGAGAAGATCATTAAGCCAGTATGGTATAATATAGTATAGTATAGTAATTTACCTGGCAAGACATAAGTTGGCATACACTTGCTGCATGGTGCATAAAACATTCAAAATTGTAAACGTCTGGGAGAAAGAGCAGAGCAGACATATGGATAAATCTGAAAAAGCGTGACAGCGCGAAAGAGCTGAATTCAGTCCGGTTTTTGCGTGCACACAGAAAGCCTCGTCTCAGACGTCAGCGCACGAGTACTGAATTGAGCTCTCTTAACGCACTTGAACAGACAAACACACACAAAATTATGGCGAGTATTCATATAAGCACAGTCGGTTAGGAAACTATCAGATCGGATGTGTATCAGTGTATTGGATCCGTGCATTCGCTCTTAACACTCTGAGGTCTGAAGGTATCGCCGGCTATACCACCGTGGTTTTTTCTTATCAGTGTGAAAGAGACTCAAAATACTCCGTCAATGTTGCACATACAATTAAGAGTTATACACCATTTTAATCTGTGGAATATCTTCTTTCATTTGTTTACACTCAGAGTAAAAACACAATGTTGTGCTTTTTGTAAAATAAAGAAAACTAACATGATGCGTGATCTCTCGTCTCCCTCTGAACGAAGTCCAATCTGATAGTTCTCAGAAAATGAACTGTAACTTAGTGAATACTAATGACAAAAAAATTACACTTATGTCTAAAAAAACGTTAAGATGTCAGGTTTTAAAACATATAAGTCAAATCAAAAACAAACCTTCTGTGTTTACGTAATCTGTATGAAAAGAGAGCCATGTCAGAAGTCTGTGATTCAGCTCATTATCCGCTAATATGGCCACGCCCACGGAGCCAGCGCTATTCAGACGCAAATTCAGACAATACATGCAGACATCGTCTCAATCGTGTATTTATTGTCTTGAAAAGTGTTTGAATAGCCATATTTAGCGATCTCTTGCCTCTGTTAGTTCCTTGATTGTCACATGATTTGCCTCTTCTTTTACTGAGGCATTTGTGGACTAAAGGGGCAGAGCGCCCTCCAGCTCAAGTATAAATTAAAAACACAGTATCCAGCGCTCATAATGATGACAATAAATATAGAATAACAAATATTACTCCTCTGTATAGAAAATTGATATAAACATATGAGAATCCATCAATATTTCTCCAAATGTATATGCTTTTAAGCATATTAAGAAATTATGGTCAATATAAGATTTTAAGAGTCAAAATGTGAAGCTTGAGTCTTAGATCTTTTTAATGATGTATAGTTTGTCAACTGCACATCAACATTTAGGCTCTATAATATAACAAATATAGTAGCCTATATGAAATGCCCTAGAGGTAGGAATGTTCAGACGCTTTGCATCACAGAAATACATTATATTTTAAAGTATATTAAAATAGAAAACCATTATTTGGTTAGAGACTTGAGACTTCTTTTAAAAACATTATAATGGCAATGTGTTCAATCTTTTGACTGGTAGTGTAATTTAACATAGGCCTATACAAAATTTTCTTCATATCATGTGCAATAATACGTGCATGCATGAGATCACAAAAATCATGTGTTTTTTTGTCCTGAGTGGACTTTAATCCTGTTATCAGCATGATCACAGAGGGTTTTTTCACAGCCTACCTGACTGAAAGGCCTCATTAATATGCAAGTCATTTCAGGTCATTATTATGCAATTCTTTTGTCTTCTCAGGTGAGAATCACCCATTATTCACATGATGATTCACGCCTCCACGTATACTGTGTTTCTTGACCAAAAGTGTCTTAGAAAATTTAAATCTCTCTATTGTTTTATATGAAGGAGTAGGAAGGATAATTTTTACTTCATTCTGAAGCAAAAACTCTAGTCTACAACCTCCAATACCCAGAATCCTTATGAACACAGTTTTAATATATTTTTTTTGGCCTTATTTCAGTGACTTAAGTTTTTTGTTTTTTCAATAACCACGCATAAACGTTATTCCTTCAAAAACACAAACATGTACATACATGTTCCTCACATATTATTGTAGCCTAGTTTGTGCTGAATACAGTGTAATGACACTTTTGTCATTAATATGTTTATGAACAACTGAAAAAAGCACAAATGTCAGGGCATGTCAAAACTTCTCCAGGCCCCAAATCAGCCTCAGACTCCAGAGGGTTAAAGTGACAGCAGCCTAATAAACCGGCTGCTGCTGTCCGTCATTAATGTTAAACAAACTACAAAGGAAAAAGAGAAAATCACTCAATCTTCTTGACTGAATAAATTGAATAGCTTTAATAAGGATTAATCTATATTTTACTTATACAAAGAAATATGTCTGCTTGAAAGTTGTTATAAAGAATGCATATCTCATTAATTAAAATTATGTTCCTGTTTCTTTATGAGAAGTGGCTTTATTTAAATTTAAAATAAATAAGATTTACAACAAAAAATGTTCAATCAGGATCCAAAATATTCAGTTATAAATTACAACTTCTATAAAGCAGCTCTACAGACGACAATATAATAAAAAAATTTAATTTATTAAGCATTATTAAGCACAGCAGAATCTATACATTTTAAATAAATAAATGTGATAAAAATAAATATCAACTATGTTTTTCCACAACATTTTAAATGGTCTTTACAAAATGCATAAATGTAACTGCACTTGATTCTAGTTTCACTAGTCTTGGTGCAAACTAGTGATGTTTAGTATCACATCCATACATCCGCGCTCCAGAAGAGCAAATCCCATTAATTTTCTTCAAATAAAAATTACAAGACTTCAAGATTCACCACAAGGTCTGAAGATGTTCAGCTTCTGTAGAGACACAAGTCAGCTTCATCTTATGATCATCAATTATGTTTAAAAGCCAAATTCCGGGGGAATACAATAAACAACCCATAATACTAAAGAGAGACCCAATAAACACAAGTCGCTGTTACCATGGAAACAGAAAGGCTGATATAATCAAATCAAAGTCTAGACTCTTCAAGACTCTTTATTGAAGAAGAAATAAATAGGGAACATACTTCGGGAACCAAGACTGCTGAAAATAAAGTGATTACTTTGGAGTAACAACTGCTTTTTTTAACCAAAGATTTTAAGCAATGCCAGTTTTTTTTCCTCAAATTCGGTTTTATTTTTTACATTTTCCTGAATTCTATTTTAAATGGCTTAATGAAATTTTAATAATCAAAAAAGAATGTCTAATAAACTGAATTTAAAAAAAAAAAAAAAAAAGTAATAATTTATGGACATTTTAACAATAATAGAAAATGAAATGTTTAATTTTTTTATTTAATTAAAAATAATTAAAGTTTGAATAAAAGTTTAACAATTTAATTGATTTGTCAAAATGTAATCAACTGAAATGTAAACATTTCTTTTTAAAATAATTTGACAAAAAGTATATTTTTTAATAAACTATTATTGTTATTACTTTGAAAAGTTTATTCTATATATCTTTATATTCAAATAGCAGTCTTTTTGTGTTTTAATATTCAGACTCTAGTCCATATTGCAATTTGATTCAATGTGCATTTATTGATCCAAATGTCAGCAAATTCCATGACATTCCGAATTACACTGTAAATTCCATTTTTATGACTGGATTCCGTGATTCCGTCCACATTTTCTGCATCAATTGCGATGCGTCTCTGGTCCTCCATGGACATGGAGTATGTCCTCCTATCAAAACACAACTGAACGCTTCAGAGGAGCTGTGAAATGGAAAAGCCTGATGCTTCGAGACCCCCTCAAGAGCGTCTAAATGCACACACTAAATACACCATCCATGGCATCACACCAGCGAGGCCTAACGAGATTAGAGGTTCTGCCTGTTTGCTGTAAAGCAGTCCATTACCCAGCGCTTACAGACTTCCCTTTGGAGAAACCCAACGCATCCCAGGGGTCTGATCAGAACGGCCCACAACCGACTTGATTACTGGGTGCGTGTGTGTGTGTTTGGGCTCAAAGTGTAATTATAGGCTATGCATTTCAAACTGTGCCCTTTGAGAATGTGTTCTTTGAGATTGAGGCATTCTGGGAGGAAAAAAAAGTCCAGTGCTGTTGACCTTTGAGAATCACATTTCACATAAGCTGGCGTCAATAAATGTTTCAGGTGTAATTCAGTTATTGCAGCATTAACATCGAACTACTGATAATTCAAGCGCATCAAACACGTCAGAGCATCTTGCTCTTTTTGCCTGAAGTGGGCGGCAGTCGCATTGACATCTACGACGGATATAAACACACTTATGCATTCTGTGAATACAGTAGCTATTGATCTGCTGGAACGCTGATGCATTCCAACATTGCCTATTCTTAGCGCGGCCGACGGACAAAGACGAGGCTGACTCACATCTTGTGTTCGGTAAATGTTCTCCCAGCGTTCCTGTGGCGACTGTGTCAACCCGCGGTGTTCACACATGCTGCGCTCTATCGATCGGCCCTCGAGAAAGGTCAAGCAAATGAGTGTGGCAGGTTCCTCTCCCGTAGCGTCTAAGTGGCCGTCTGCAGGATGAAACAATCCCTGTGTTCACGATTACGGTTCTTGAAGAGCGAGGGCTTTGCTTTGATATGGACAGAATTAACTCTGAAAACTACAGCAAGAGAAACTGATATAGACAGGTTTACATTTATAATCATAGCAGACACTTCCCTTCCAAAGTGACTTGGGATTTCTCAATATCTTTTGGCCCTTTCACAATATTCAGTGCTTCCCACAGGTTTGAAATGTACTTGCGGTGGTAGCCTGGCGAAAAATCCTCCTATTACCCATGGCACAAAAATGGACTACTACATGTGACAAACAAATAATGTGTGATTGTTAACAGTATTTTTATTTATTGAAATTAATTTTAATTACATATTACATTTAATTACATACTAATATTATGCATTGTGAATTATGCAAAATTACAGCATTTAAATGTTTATCCTTTTCCTATGTTCTCCTTGCTGTCATATAGTGTCTCTCTCAGTGAATGGGACACAGATTTACTAGTAAAATTTATAAAATGAAAAATATATGTGTCAAATAATGTTCTTAGTCTTGTCTTCCTATGGGGAGACTACAATAATTTACTGTATGGTTTCATTATCTTGCGCTGATATAAAAGTATAAGAGGATAAAAATAATAAAAGCAAAAATGTGTCTCCAAATATACTTGGGCGGCCGTTATTATACGTGGGCGGCCCGCCCAAGTAAAGTCTATGTGTGGGAAGCACTGATATTTGACGTGCATGTAGATATTTCTGCATTTGCTTTGAAAAGTAAGTGTTTTTCAATTTTAAAAAAAGTAATCATCATTTACATGCACTAAATGTAAAAAAAAAGAAGACAAAACCGACAAGTCACATAAATGAATCAAACATACAACTCTACAAATAACTGTAAGAATAACTATAATAAAAACTGCCATTTTTCTGGTTAAAATTGCGATTTAAAGAGAACCCCTGGTGTTAAGACTTGTATGGCTTAATATAACAAAAATTATGTCTCTTACTAGGGCTGGGTAAAAAATATTGATTTCTCGATTTTAATCGATTCTCATTTTTACGAACCGATATCGATTCTTAAATCCCAAGAATCCATTAGTCTAGTCTGTTTTCAGTTGATGAATGAGCAGAATATGTAGCGCCTCCCATCCAATAAATCACAATAATCTTTGTTACTTTTGATATGAAGCAAAGTCTCAGATTTCAAATGACGTCCATCTTATTATGAGATTAAAAAAATAAATAGCATTTTGGCGCTGTTTAATGTGGCGTGACAGATCGCTTTAGCGCCTCAGTTAAAGAGAAGCATGTGATCATCCTCTCCTCCGCTTTAATACCAGTTACAGCGAAATAAACATGCATGAACATCTGAAGGTATGTTAAAATATACAGTACAACTTACTGAAATCCGTATCATGTCTCGTGTAATCGCTCAATCAGTGCTTCAACCTCAATAAAACAGCTTCAATGTCACGTGACGTCACATTTACCTCAGAAAAACATATTCAGTGACCATAAACTCATTAGTCAGCTAGAAAAGTGCTCTAGAAAGATAAATATAGCAATGCACCATTACATATTCATTATAATCTTTAATGTTCTTCAATATTTAATGCATGTTTGAATAAATCAGTTACGACAGCCGCGACTTAAATGTTTATATTTAAAAAAAACGTATTGGAGTAGAAATATGATTATGTAATTCAAAACTTTATTTATAATAAAAACATAATTGAGTGTAATTGAAGTGTTTGTATATAAATAAGTTAATTTAGTTTCTCTGTGCTGTTATCATCCTTGGTGTGAACGGGCCTTAACTCTGTTTTTGCTGCTTATGTTTAAATGAGAGACTAATATTAAATAGAGCTGTCAAGGTTGCTTTTAAATCAGCTTGCAAAAAACAATGTAAAACGTAAAACAATGCGATCAAACATCTTGCATGTCAGCAGCCATCCACATAATAACAGTAGAAAACCATCCTTTTATCAGATCAGATATGGTCAGAATCATAAACCACTATTTTAAAATACTTCTCAGATAATCAGAAGCTTCGCTGAGGTGAAGCTACGATAACTCAATACCGTCACTCACAGTGTGAAATCTCAGCTATGAAATCCTGAAGTCAGATAAGTGCTCTAATGCGTCACCCAATGAAGAAGCAGATTGGCCAAAAATTACAATTCTGTCATCATTAAATAACCATAACAGTGTTTTTGGAGCCTGACAGTCTGGAACACAGAAATAAAATCACACCGGTCTGAATCGACACGAGGGCGAGAGAATGACGACAAATTCTCATTATTGCACAAACTATTCACTGACAAACCAGTTTTCCTTTGAATTATCTAACCAGGCGACGCACCTCTACAGTCCGTTACCCAGACTAACCATGAGTCACAGAGAGAAGAGGAAGCCACCTACTCTCCGCCGGTCATTACAGTGTGAACCTACAGGAAACACTCCAATTAGAGCACTGACTCAACTGAAAACAAACGTCTCTCCAGAGATGCTTCAGCAGGACATATCATATCATTAATGCGCTTTTACAACACAAAGGGGTAAATGTTAAATGCCACTAAAGAGTGCGCAGCGATTGCCTCTGTCTAAATCATTACGATAACAGCAGAGTGTGTTACTTGTTTTGGCAGTCAATTAGTTCTCACAAAGACAAATGTTTGCTGATTTTCTGTCAACTGGGGATGTCCCTCAAGGATCGGTATTGGGGCCGATTAAGCTTCTTTTTTTAACTGAGCTGTATCAGCTAAGCCTGATACTGTAGCTGCTAAGCAGGAGTTGTGCAGTAGGTGGCGGTATGCACTTTCATGTGGGTTTGCCAACCGCCACTAAAAAGAAAAGAAGCTCAAATGAATGTGTGGCGCTCGAGAACCAATGAGGTCTGTTCGAACGCGTCACATGCACGCGCACATGTTCGATGTTTGATGAACACTTTTGTAACAAATCACTCTAAAGTCATTTATTTACTGTTTATTCTTCTCTGACTGTCTGAGACGTCGTTGCCATAATGGGTTGCATCTTTCTTCGGACTTGTTCAGTGTTGACATTCATAAAGATATAGAGTCTGCAGCTTACAGATTACATTTGTTTTTCAGTCACGAATCACTGGAATTAATATATTTAGATTACATTAAAGGTGACCTATTATTCCCCTTTTCACAAGATGTAATATAAGTCTCTGGTGTCTCCAGAATGTGTGTGTGAAGTTTCAGCTCAAAATCCCCCACAGATCATTTATTATAGCTTGTCAAATTTGGGTGTGAGGAAAAACACGCCGTTTTTGTGTGTGTCCCTTTAAATGCAAATGAGCTCCGCTTTCCAGAAGAGGGCGGAGCTTTAACAGCTCAACAACAACAAAGCTGGAGAATCTCACGCAGCCAAAATGACGAAAGTGTTCAGCCTTACATTGTTCAAACCGGAGTCGACACTGATGGAGAGACTCAGGAAGAAGTTACAACTTTTAGACGTTTCTGAATGGTTAGTGGATAAATTGATGTAGTTGCTGTGGAGTTGATTCAACTCATCCACTAGCATGTGCCGTCATGTTCATCTTTTGTGTTGAATTGACCCTCGTTTGTGAAGCAGTCCGGCGTAAAATGACGGCATGACAACAACACTCGACTACAACAACTCTTCCTCTTCTCTAAAGCAGCCCAACATGGCCCCGCCCCCTTTGTTGTGTGTTCTCGGGGGCGGGGTTTATGTAAATTTTAGGGTTAGTGATGTCACCAACCTGAGAAGAAGCTCGTTGTAGTCCCTACCAGCCGTTTGTTGTAGTCCTTAAAAAGCGTTTTTTGTAAAAGAAAATATCTCTCTTTGCATTGAACTTTGAGCGTCGCATCTTTGCAGATGTTGTTTATGATCAAACAGCAACATTACACACTAACTAAAGTTAAAAAAAAGTGAAAACTGGTTTGATTCTGTTATTTTATAATTTTTCCTTGTCTTCATATTTAGTGTTGTTTCTACTTGGTGGGTTTTAACTTTGTTCTAAAGCACTTTTAAAGGCGCTACATAAAATAAAGCTATTGTTATTTATGCACTTGCTAGACATTTATCCAAAGCAACATACATTGCATTCAAGCTATACATTTGATCAGTTCCCTGGGAATTGAAACCATGACATTGTTAGCGCCATGAACACTATGTTCAATATTTGAACTATGCTACTAAATAGTGTGCAAAAGTCTCCAATAAACATCCTGAGACTACACAAGCACTCACAGAGCTGCTGAAATTTAAGAAATTGATGTTCGCTACAAAAAACAAAGAAATTCAACCAATGAGTTTGTTTACCAATGGACAACATGGGAAGAATTCAGGAAACCTGTTTGAACACAGTCATTATTTGTGCAAAACCGTTAGGTGGCACAGAAATGACACACTTAACCTTTAAAATACCCTGTTATTTCCATGACACCTTCAGTGCACATTTCACCTGACATTTTTACCCAATTACTGTGGCAGATCTTGTCCTACTGAATCCGTTAATAAGGAAATAGAATCACGGACCTGTAAGTGAGCAAACACACAAAGACGGCATGCAAAGGGGACTCCACATCATGTCACGACGGCGCTGAGATCTAAAGCGCCACTGCAACCCGATCAGACACGACTGGACTGTAAATGTAGATAGCCGAGATACGCTGCCTGTACGGGTGTCCACATGCACTGCCTGATGAACGCATGCTTCTCTATTGCTCTGCCTGATAAACGCACATGTCAGTTGTGCAGCAGAAAAGAATGCATGTCTGTGTGTTTATAATAGACAAACAAACAACACACCTACTGCGGCCACAATGCATGCGTTTCTGAAGCGTGCATCAGTGAGGCGCAGTGAGGGTGGTTTACGGTCCTCGCTAGATGATCAGTATCACTCATTACAGATGTTTTGTTTGCCTCAAGACGGATCCAGCGCTCTCATATCGCAGCACATCTCCGGTTGCCAATCAGCAGCTGCGCTTCTGCATTAACATTCCCACGCTCCTTTGCTGGGGCTGTTTGTGTTACATTCGGTGGATTTCATGCTGCTGGAAGCGCTCTATGAAGACGGCAGCAACATGGCATACGGCTGGACAAATACGCATTTCAGGATTAGACAGAGAATAAGCGTATGAATGGATGGAGAGAGATGGGGAGGGGGGCGTGGGAAGGAAACTCACCCTGGTTACCATAGAAATGCATTCTGGGTTCACTCTTTCTGACTAACATTATAAAGCTTCACCTCACTCTTTTTTCCTGTGTTTTCCCTTCAGCTCCTGGGGAAAAAAACACGTTATTTACGGCTCATCTGGGACCAGATTCCCGACCAAGACCTTCACCTGATCCACATCATGATCTTACAGCGGCGCATAACAATCAACTCACGCCTGAATGCATTCATAGTTGCAGGGAATCACTGGGCAGGACGTCTCTCTCTCTCACACACACACACACACACACACACACACACACACACACACACACACACTCATTACTGCAATGCATCCAGATGCTCTCTTAAGTAATTCTAATTACTGCAATAGTTATTTTGTATTGCATGTATTATAAAAAACAGTACAATTTTAAATTAAAATGAAATGAAATTAAAAAAAAAACAATTACAATAATGAGAATTGGGGAAAATAAAAAAAATTTAATAAAAAAAATATTACAGTAATGAGTTTTTTGCATTATGGTAATGAAATGGGAAATGAGAAAATTAAATAAAATAAAAAAAACAAACAGAAAAAAACATTACAGTAATGAGAACTGGGAATTAAATAAAAATTAAATAATAAAAAAAATGAATTAAATATTACAGTAGTGAGTTTTTTTTTGCTTTATGATAATGAAATGGGAAAATTACATTTTAAATTAAAATGAAATAAATTAAATGAAACATTACAATAACGGGAATTGGGGGAAATTAAATAAAAATAAATAAATAAATAAATATTACAGTAATGAGATTTTTTTTATTTTTTGCATTATGGTAATGAAATAAATAATTTTAAATCAAAATTAAATTAAATAAAAAAAAACTACAATAATGAGAATTGGGGAAATTAAAAAAAATTAAAAAATATTACAGTAATGAGATATTTTTTTAAATTAAAATGAAATGAAAAAAAAAACATTACAATAATTAGAATTGGGAATTAAATAAGAATTAAATAAATGAAATAAATATTACAGTAATGAGATTTTTTTATTTTTTGCATTATGGTAATGAAATAAATAATTTTAAATCAAAATTAAATTAAATAAAAAAAACTACAATAATGAGAATTGGGGAAATTAAAAAAAATTAAAAAATATTACAGTAATGAGATATTTTTTTAAATTAAAATGAAATGAAAAAAAACATTACAATAATTAGAATTGGGAATTAAATAAGAATTAAATAAATGAAATAAATATTACAGTAATGAGATTTTTTTGCATTATGGTAATGGGAAAATTAAATTAAAATGAAATAAAAAAAATTACAATAATTAGAATTGGGAATTAAATAAGAATTAAATAAAAAATGAAATAAATATTACAATAATGAGATTTGTTTTGCATTATAGTAATGAAATGAGAAAATGACATTTTAAATTAAAATGTAATAAATTAAATGAAACATTACAATAATGTGAATTGGGGGAAATAAATTTTTTAAAAATGAAATAAATATTACAGTAGTGAGTTTTTTTAATGTTTGCATTTAGGTTAATGAAATGAGAAAATTAAATTTTAAATTAAAATGAAAAATAAAAAAATATTACAGTAATGAGATTTTTTTTGCATTATGGCAATGAAATGGAAATTTTTAATTAAAATGAAATAAATAAATGAAAAAAAAAAAACATTTCAATAATTAGAATTGGAGGGAAAATTAAATTACAAAAAATGAAATAAAAATTACAGTAATGAGATTTTTTCCCCCATTATGATCATGAATAAAAGCAGAAACAGTCCTCATGCTTTTCTTCTGATTCATAGATGAAACACAACCCGATCAATAAACATCAACCCAGAAGATAAGATGCAGACGCAGACCAAAACAACAGACTGAAGGTTTGACCACATCGCAGCAAACACAGATCCGATCACGTTACAGTGTTTACGTGCTGAAGGGGATTTCACGATCATATCACACACGCCGGACGAGGGTTTCCCGTTCCCCTGCATGCACATGGCAACACATCCGTGAGATATTCTGTGATCCGTTATAAAAACATCCGCACGCTCGCACACACACGCGGCTCCCTCTCATTCATCTCAACGGCACATGAAGTGAGCGCGCGCGAGAGAACCGCAGCTTTTATGAGCAATACCTCGCATTCAGCCACAATGTTGCCTGGTGACAGTCGCCGTGGTGATGTGGCCGTCTCCGCACCAATGGACCACCTGTGACTAGACTAGTAAAATCAGCATGTGTGTGTGTGTGTGTGTGTACTCACTCAGACTTGGCCAGTGCGGTCAGAGTCCGACTGAAGCACCACCCTACAAAGGGCAGGTCTCGTCCGTGGAAGCCTGAGCGAGGATGATCCCGCTGGGCAGCGGTGGAGGGGCGCGGGGGCCTCTCGGGCTCCTCGAAATTGGAGGTGTCATCCTCGGAACGCAGAGACGGAACAAACGGAGGGAGCGCTGGAGGAGACGGGAGGAGAAAACGTGTGAGAGGGTCGGTGAGAAAAACAGACTGGAGGAAAGAGAGAGAGAGGGGGTCTCAGTGATGAGACTGTAGCGCAATAACTCGCTCGCCCGCTCTCTCTCTCTCTCTCTCTCTCACTGCAGCAGTCTCGGCTAATCAGTGTGAGTCACAGCCAAAACCCGATGCGAGATCCGCACACACACACACACACACACACACACACGCATGCAGCGCTGCATCTACACAAACAGCTGTATTGACACACACACACACACACACACACACACACACACACACACACACACACACACACACACTGTATCTGCCGCTGGGGGGTTTTGTTTATACATTTACACAATTGATTTATTCACTTAAAAACAACAACATCAAGAATCTAACAAAAACACTGCACACAATGCCACGAGCACAAACAATTCATCAGCTCGTCTGAATATGTTCATCATCTCAATAATCTCAATAGAGTTGATTCGCCTCAGAAAACTGACATTATGATCGGAATAAAAAGCTTTGAGGTCGATTCAACATTGATCACCATCATATCAGACATACAGATTGTCTTTATTAGTAATATTTTTTAAGGTGAAGCAGCCACACAATATGAATTTTATCCATGATCAATAAGAATATCTAGTAGGGGTGGGGAAAAATTCGATTCTTAGATGCGTCTGATTTAGGGTTGCAAAGGGGCGAAGGGGGGAAACTTTACCTGGGGAATTTTGGAAATATTCCATTTTGGAAACTTAACAGGAATTTATGGGAAATTTATAATATTTATATAAAATGTATCATATAAACACAAATTTAAACATTTTGTTTGGTCATAATAACATGAAATAACAGTTATTTATTTTTTGCATTAAATTAATTCTAATGTAGTAAATATGTAAAATAAAATTTATTTTTAATGCAGCAATTGTTGTGTTATTTATTTCAGTGTCACATGATCCTTCATTCTAATATGCTGATTTGATACTCAGTTATTATTAATGTTGGAAACAGTCGTGCTGCTGAATATTTTTTTGGATCCTGTGACACTATTTTCAGGATTCACTGATTAATGAAAAGTTAAAAAGAACAGAATTTATTCAAAATAGAAATCTTTTCTAACAATATCACTTTTTTTTATCAATTTCACACATCCTTGCTGAATAAAAGTATTAATTTCTTTCAAAAAAAAGAAAGAAAAAAAATTACTGACCCCAAAATTTATATTGTTACAAAAGATTTCTATTTTAAATAAATGCTGTTCTTTAAATTATTCATCAGTGAATCCTGAAAAAAAATATCACAGGTTATAAAATAATATTAAGCAGCACAACTGTTTCCAACATTGATAATTGAGCATCAAATCAGCATGTTAGAATGATTTCTGAAGGATGCTGAATATTCAGCTTTGATCACAGAAATAAATTATATTTTTATGTACATCAAAAAAGAAAAACATTATTTTAAATTGTAGTTATGTTTCACGATACTACTGTTTTTTCTGTATTTTTGATCACATGTGCATGTTATGGACTGGGGGATGCACAGGGGGGGTGTCCTCAATATCCCTGCAGTAAGTCATGTGACTGTGTGAATGCGATTGAGGAATGTGCAGGGTAAAAATTCAACTGAAATTACATTAAATCTGGTTGTTTTAACCAAAATTATGCTGCAATATGTTTTTTTTTCAACTACATTTAAGTACCCTGTTATAGGCTAACCTGCAATTTTGCACATTCCCTGTTTATTCCCGTTAATTCCCATACATTTCCGTTAATTCCCATGGAACGTTTCCAGCTTTGAAATTCCCGGAATTCTGAATCGATTCACAAATTCGATTTTCTAAACGTTAATTGATAACATAATGTTAAAAGGCGGAACTCTGACGCGTGAAACAACTGAACTTCCATAGGAATGACCTGAAAACGCTCGCTCTGTGCCAGTGGATACGCACCATAAGAGACCCATGATGGCTGAGCGAGAAATGCATTAAAGGCTAGCGTATGGAAGCACGTTGGCTTCTGTGAAGTTGAAGGGAAAAAGCACCTGGTTTCATCGTAAGCCTGATCGTAGAGACCATTGGTGGCAATTGTTCTACGATCAGCTTAGGCTTACGATGCTTTTGGGAAACGCTACCCTGGACGAGCCACATATGCAAGTTCTGTTATTGCTATATTATTAATATTGTTATATTGCTTATTGCACACAACAGGAGGATGTTGTTAGAAGTCTATTATTTCATAGTGATTCTGAATATGCTGAAGTCTGTATTTATTCACTGCTGTTACATGCACACATTTCTTTTCCTGTTGGTTCTTTGCAATGCTGAGACATGTGACCTTCCAGTTGACTTGCCAAATCACTTCCATTTGTTTTATTAATAAAAGATATTGTAAGTAATTCATTATGGATAACCGCAGCCCTCTGAAGCGTAATCGAGTCGAATCGTGAGGTGCCCACAGATTCCCAGCCCTAATATCCAGAGCAGGACGACTGATGTGATTACAATGTACAGGCAGTTCATAATGGCTATTGCTTTGTTGTCAGAATCAATACTTTAGGTTCAAATGTTTACATTTATATAAGATAAAGTTTTTACCATATATATATATATATATATATATATATATATATATATATATATATATATATATATATTGTATAAGATAAATTATGTCTTAGATGCTGTAACTTTTTTTTTTTTTTTTTTTTTTTTACCATTTTTAATAATTTTGTATCAGGGAAAAGTTTTTACCATATATATATATATATATATATATATATATATATATATATATATATATATATATATATATATATATAATTTTGTATAAGAAAGTATGTTTAGATGCTGTAACTTACATTTTTTTTACCATATATATTATATATATATAAATATATATAATGTATATAATGTATAAATAAATGTATATAAAATAATTTATAAGATAAATTATGTCTTAGATGCTATAATTTGTTTTTTTTTAACCATTTTTAATAATTTTGTATCAGGGAAATATATTTTAGATGCTGTAACTTACATTTGTTTATTATTTTAAATAATTTTTGTATAAGATAAAGTATGTTTTAGATAATGTAACTTTTTTTATTATTTCTAATAATTTTTGTATAAGAATGTTTAAATGCTGTAACTTACATTTTTTTAACCATTTTTAATAATTTTGTGATGTAAAATGTGTTTTAGATGCTGTAACTTATGTTTTTACCATTTTTAATAATTTTTGTATAAGATAATGTTTTAGATGCTATAACTTACTTTTTTTTTTTTTACCATTTTTAATATTTTTGTATCAGGAAAATATGTTTTAGATGCTGTAATTTAAGATTTATAATTATTTGTAATAATTTTTGTATAAGAAAGTATGTTTAGATGCTGTAACTTACATTTTTTTTACCATATGTATTATATATATATATATATATATATATATATATATATATATATATATATATATATATATATATATATATATATATATATATAATACATAAACGTATAAGATAAATTATGTCTTAGATGCTATAATTTGTTTTTTTTAACCATTTTTAATAATTTTGTATCAGGGAAATATATTTTAGATGCTGTAACTTACATTTGTTTATTATTTTAAATAATTTTTGTATAAGATAAAGTATGTTTTAGATAATGTAACTTTTTTTATTATTTCTAATAATTTTTGTATAAGAATGTTTAAATGCTGTAACTTACATTTTTTTAACCATTTTTAATAATTTTGTGATGTAAAATGTGTTTTAGATGCTGTAACTTATGTTTTTACCATTTTTAATAATTTTTGTATAAGATAATGTTTTAGATGCTATAACTTACTTTTTTTTTTTTTTACCATTTTTAATATTTTTGTATCAGGGAAATATGGTTTAGATGCTGTAACTTACGTTTTTTTATTATTTGAAATATTTTTTGTTTAAGATAAAGTACGTTTTAGATAATGTAACTTTTTTTATTATTTCTAATAATTTTTGTATAAGAATGTTTAAATGCTGTAACTTACATTTTTTTAACCTTTTTAATAATTTTGTGACGTAAAATGTGTTTTAGATGCTGTAACTTATGTTTTTAACATTTTTAATAATTTTTGTATAAGATAATGTTTTAGATGCTATAACTTACTTTTTTTTTATTTATTTTTTTACCATTTTTAATAATTTTGTTTGTGTAAGAAGTGTGTTTTAGATGCTGTAACATTTTTTAAAAACTATTTTACCGCTTGTTAAAAGTTTCACTTATCAAGACAGCCAGCCCATTTCTCACTCCTCTTTTTCATCTCACGACTATGACAGCTGATAGGTGGATCCGTTTCTGGATTGACAAGCATATTTAGAAACGGGATTGAATCCAAAAATCCGATGCTGGGCAGTGATAACCATGGCAACAGATGTGATACAGTACATCAGAACAGATCTGTGCATTAACTCTAAATGCACACTAACAGACGTGCCACTTGTTCTGTGCGATGCATTTCTTTGTTCTTCAAACAACTTGCTTTGTTGTTGCAATAACCACAACTTTGTGGTGTGAGTTTGTGTCTTTATTAAAATCAACACATGATTTCTCTCTCATCCAACCCTGACACACCCACAATTATTTGTAATGTTATTTTTTTATTACTTGTCTCGCCCGATCCGTCGATTATCTGCAGTGTCCGCGGATTATCACTACTGCCCGTGTTATTTTTTTAACTAGTGCTGATTTTGCATTGTATTTTTCATGCTGGGCAAAAAATAAAAAATACTGGAAAAATACTGGGATATAATTTTTTAGCTATATCATCCTCCTCCTCTAGTGGGAAAGAGCCTTGATTCCTCATTACACACGCCCTTTACATCAAACTGAATTCTGTCAAGTTGTTCAAACGACAAGAGTTCAAGGGTTGAATCCTGCAGGAACAAAATCCTGTAGGAAACTCAGCAGGATGAGCAAGAAATTGGTGCGTTTCTTTGTGTGTGTGTGTGTGAGGTGTTATCTCATTACGGTTTGGCCGTGTGACTGATCTGAGAGCTTCTCTCTGTGAGAACACCTGCACACTCTATAATCTGACTAATTCCACAGAAAACCACCCGCTGGTTTCATTACTCCAGTCTTCAGTGTCACATGATCCTTCAGAAATCATTCATATATGATGATTTGCTGCTCTGGAAACATTTATGATTATTATTAATGTTGAAAACAGTCATATTTTTGTGGAAACATTTGTGGAAAGTTTGGAGAAAGAAAAAAAATAATACTTTTATTCATCAAGGATGCATTAAATTGATCAAAAGTGACATTAAAGACATTTATAATGTTACAAAAGATTCTATGCTGTTCTTTTGAACTTTCTGTTCATCAAAGAATCCTGAAAAATAAAATGCACCACAGTTTCCACACAAATATGAAACATTTATAGTGATATTTACAGTGATATAAGAGCACTAATACTGTGATTTAAGATAATGCGTGTGCTGCACACCCGGAGCTAACAGTCCTAAAGCCTTAAAGCAGATTCAGAAGAAACTCGGAGCTTTACGCCACAGGATTAATGAATTAATTCAGATGTTTCACTTAAACCTGCAGAGCAATCTGTGCACCGAGACGCTATAACAAATCCAGCAATTACACGAGAGAAGTAATCACTTTAAAGCCTACAGAAATAGCAGCAAGTCAGTCTAATGATTAATAACCCGTAATTAACAGGCACATGGAAAAATTACATTGCAGACACAGTGACGAGACCTCTGACAGCACTGTGCTTCAGAACGGAAGAAGGCTTTACTCACCGTGTCTCAGGTTAGTCCAGTCAACGGAGGAAAAGAACGGATGCGACCGCAGGCCTTCGTATCCCAGACGCTCCCGCGATCCACATAACAAACTCTGGAGCAGGTCGACAAACTGAGCGCTGGCTTTAGGTTCCTCTGGGAACTTCAGAAAACGCTGTGAGCAAAAAAAAACATGCTACATTCAGTAACATTACAGATCAGAACAGATGTTATCTTGGGAGATGCAAATTCACCTGAAAGTTCATGATGTTGTTGATGGTTTTTGTGGACGTGCCGTCAGCGAAGGGCGATTTCATGTAGATCATTTCATAAGCGATGACGCCCAGGGACCACCAGTCGCTCTCGGGGCCGTAGCTGCAAGTCGTCCCTCCGTTGAGTGCGGACAGGATCTCAGGGGCCAGGAAGTCTCCCACCGGGAGTTTGGAGCACGTCACCTGCTCAAATAACGACACATCATTAATCTCTGACCAAACTCTGACAACATATTTAAACCTGTTTATTGAGTGTCAGCTTTAGTGTGCACATGATTGTGGGATTGTGTCTGAATAACGTCGTCTTCACGCTCGTTACCGTTCTGTTAGCCGTCAGTCTGGCTGCCGATCCGAAGTCGGCCAGCTTAATGTGACCCGTGCGGTCGATCAGAACGTTCTCTGGTTTAATATCTCTGACAAAAGAAAGAGAACGAGAATAAATGAATGAGGAAAAATTATGATGATTATTTATTATTTTTATTATTAAATAGAGCTTTTAATATATATATATATATATATATATATATATATATATATATATATATATATATTATATAATATTATAAATATATGTGTATGTGTGTATAAATAAGATTAACAAATTAATAAACTAGCATAAATATGTATGTGTCTGTTGAATATATCAAATTAATAAACAAATTATACAAACTTTTATGATTTATTATTATTTCTTCTATTTGTTTAATACTATTATTTTTATATAGGGCTTTTAAAAAATTATGTCAGTTAAACATTTTTTTTAAAAGAATTATGCATATATTATTAATAAACTACCATAAATATGCATAAATATGTGTATCTGTATATAAACAAATTAATAAATAAATTATACATATTAAAAAAAACTTTTATGATTTATTATTTCTATATATATTATTAAAAAAATATAGTATATAAATAAGATTTTGTATTATTAAAGATTAACAAATTATTACTAAACTAGCTTAAATATGTACGAGTATACGTATATAAACATATATATTTAAAAATAATACATAAATTATGAATAAACTAGCATAAATATATACAATGTGTAGGCTTATAAACATACAAATAATATATAAATATATGTGTAAAATAAATAAATATTAAATAAAATTATACATAAACTAGCATAAATATGTATAAATATTTTTTTTCACAATTATACATAAATGATATAGAGATTTCAGTCTTTCTTTTCCAAAATAAACAAATAAATACATAAAAATTATACATAAATTATATTCAGATATACACATTTATATTTTGGTCTTTTCCAGGAAAAGGAAAGCTAAAAAACACAAAATGGTGACATCATCTTTAACTGTCCAATCAAATGCTCTCTAGAATGAGAATGTCCGTCCCCCTCACACCACCTGTCAGTGAGTAGCAATAGCAGGTAACAAATCGTGTTCATGTCTGTGACGTGAACTAAAGTCTACTGGCTCTTTAACAAAAGCCACGTCTGTGTGTTTGTTGTACCTGTGAACGTATCCCATCTGATGGACCGTGTGAATGGCCTGAACCAGCTCCGCCAGGTAAAACTGAGCCATCGACTCGTCTAACTGATCTTCATATCTGTTCATCAAAGCCATGAGGTCGCCGCCGGGCAGATACTCCATCACCTGGTCAAAACACACAAACACTGATGAAGACGCATTCGACGCAACGGATGAATTTTGAGTCGCAAGAGTAAAAACAGAAAACTTACAGTATGTTTATTTCATTTAAAGCAGCTCACAAAAGGCCTTAAAGGCACACTTAAAGATGTGTGAATATCATTGCATTAGATAAAATATCAAACAAGGGCTGCATGATTAATCTAAAAACCGAAATCATGATAAGTGTCGTTATCTAATCACAAAGGCTGCGATTTAATTATATAAATATATAAAGCATGGCACTGTATTCTTAATTCAGTGTTGTCAAAACCCTTTTATTATGATTTATTATGCTTTTTTAATACTATAATTATTATTATAGAACTTAAATGTTTTTAATATTATTATTATTATTATTATTATTATTATTAATTACATAGAGCTTTAAAAAAACATTTTAAATATTACTATTATTATTTTTATTATTATTAAGATATTTAAAATATTCACATTTTAAATATTATTATTACTACTATTATATTGAGTTTAAATAAAAAATACATTACATTACAAATACATAAATATTACTACTACTACTACTACTACTACTACTACTACTATTATTATTATTAATTACATAGAGCTTTAAAAAATGCATTTTAAATATTACTATTATTATTTATTTAGATAATTAAAATAATTCACATTTTAAATATTACAATTATTACTATTATTATACTAGTAATAATAATATTTAAAATGTGAATATTTTAAATATCTTAATAATAATAAAAATAATAGTAATATTTTAAAAAATTTAATAAAAAAGACCTTTTATTATATTTTTAGTACTATAAATTATTATAGAACTAAAACTTTTTTTAATATTATTATTATTATTATTATTAATTACATAGAGCTTTAAAAAAACTTTTAATTATTATTATTATTATTTTAATTAAGATATTTAAAATATTCACATTTTAATATATTATTACTGCTATTATATTTATTTTTTAATGATAAAAAAAATCACATTTTAAATATTACTATTATTATTATTAATTAAATAGAGCTTTAAAAAATGCATTTTAAATATTACTATTATTATTATTTAGATATTTAAAATAATTCATATTTTAAATATTACAATTATTACTATTATTATAATACTGCGTTTTTAAATCACATTTTAAACATTATTATTTTTTATTATATATTTAAAACAATTCACATTTTAATTATTAATTATTATTATTATTATTATTATTATTATTATTATACAGATCTTCAAAAAGACTTATAAAAGTCTAATAAAAAAGTCTAAATATTATTACTAATATTACTACTATTATACTGAGTTTTTTAAAAATCACATTTTAATTATTAATTATTATTATTATTATTATTAAGTATATAGAGCTTTAAAAAACGTTGTCCTTTTAAATATTATTATTATTAAAATTATTATTATTATATAGACCTTTAAAATAACATTAGTTATTACTACTAATAATTATTTTATAGTTTAAAAAAAAATGTAAATTCGATTTTTTTTTCCCCAAAATTTGTGCAGCCCTAAAACAAATGCCACAGGATCATTTCTCCATCATTTTTGCTCAATTACATTTAATCAACTAAACTGTACAAACTTTAGTCAAATGTTTTGTTTGTGAAGTATATAATATTTCTTTAAAAAACACTCTTCCATTGACATTTTATCTAATGCATCAAAGTGTATCAGAAGAGAAAAACAGCTCTATATATTTACATATAACCACATGATGCGTTTAAAATAAATATGAAACTCTGTGCGTCCGCTTTATGACAGATCTCACAACGTGATATTACATAATAATCACCTGTAAGTGAATCTATTATTGCACATCAACCAAACACAAACCATCTCTATCCGGTCGACACAGACGTTTGATCGAATCACATGGGTTTAATTAGCAGCCACTCGTCTCAATCACACATTCATGTTCTAAATAAAAGCTTGTGATTACACCATTATCACTCTAATTAGACAATTAGCTAGTTAGCCTAAACTGCATCTTGAGAGAGAGCGGTGTACGCGTAAACCCAAGAAAACCCAAAAAATAGCTGAGAAAAACACAGATCTGCCTGAACAGAAAGAGACGTGTGAATGGCAGTCGCTGCTGCAGGTAATGAATGGCTGCATGGCTATTTATAGACGCAGTCGCTGCGATGATCATCAGCCTGAAACCACACCACAGGCTGAAATTAATTACTCTATAAAGAACCTAAACATCCACAGACCAAACCAGCATTTAAACAGAGAGAAGTTACATCACAGACTCCAGCACAAGAACGAATATATGCAAATGTAAACGGTTAATAATTTATTGTGATTATTTAGTGATTTACAGCAGCGCTGCATCTCTAATTGAGCATCGGCGAGAGTCTCGTTTGACTAATACATCAAAAACGTACTTTTATAAGAGAATGCAAAATAGCCGGAGTGATTTTACTGGAATAGAACATGAAAGTGATCATTAAAATTATGTCCCAGAGAGATTACACAAGACTCGGCCACGTGAAGCATGTGAGAGGTGTTTACATTTATCACAGAGCAATTCTGTCATTTTTATCATTTATTACATCAATTCCACCACATCTCAAATTATGTTTGATAACGTTTTCTGATGGAAAAGACATTCGAAGAATCTTTGTAATAAAACGGCTGATTCCTTTGTCTCGCTAAGACTAATTACACATCTAGAATTTATGCATCCAATACACACACCTGATAATTATATAAACAGACAGTGTAATTTGGCAAAATTACAGCTTGATTGGAAGTGATGCATAATGATAATTGTCTTGTGTTTCATCTCAAGCTCTTCACTGACACTCCTGGGTAAATAAGCACACGAACTCTGAATAAAACTTTATTAGGGGCAAAACTGTTGGTAATGATGGAAAAGACACACACGACAGAGACAGATAGACGGACGGATGGACAGAGAGAATATCTTTACACAAACGGACTGAAAGACAGATAGATATCACCCTTTCTTTAACATGTATAACAATCTAACATACTGCTGATCAGCGATATTAAAGGGATTAAAGGGATATTATGTCACATGACACGCATAGATAACGATGACACATTTTGCCCTGTGTTGGAGCAAAAGTGGGTAACTTCTGTCCACCTCGTTAATAAGCAAGGACTAAAATAATGCAATTTAATTTGAATTAATATCGATTCTGGAATAAAAAAAAATAAATAAATAAATAAAAATCAATTTTAAAATCGTAAAAAATAAAATTAAAAAAAAATTAAAAAAAGTTAAGTGAACCGTTTTTTTTCTCCCAGCCCTAATATTTTTTTTTAAATGTCATATTTCAGACAGACAAACAGACAGACAGACAGACAGACGGAACGGCAGACAGACAGACAGATGGAACGGCAGACAGACAGACGGAACGGCAGACAGACAGACAGATGGAACGGCAGACAGACAGACGGAACGGCAGACAGACAGACAGATGGAACGGCAGACAGACAGAAGGAACGGCAGACAGACAGATGGAACGACAGACCGATGGAACGACAGACAGACAGACAGACGGAACGGCAGACAGACAGACAGACGGAACGGCAGACAGACAGACAGATGGAACGGCAGACAGACAGACGGAACGACAGACAGACGGAACGGCAGACAGACAGACGGAACGGCAGACAGACAGACAGACGTAACGACAGACAGACAGACGGAACGACAGACAGACGGAACGACAGACAGACAGATAGATGGAACGACAGAGACAGAACGACAGACAGACAGACGGAACGACAGAGACAGATAGATGGAACGACAGACAGACGGAACGACAGACAGACAGATAGATGGAACGGCAGACAGACAGACAGATGGAACGGCAGACAGACAGACGGAACGACAGACAGACAGACAGACAGACGGAACGGCAGACAGACAAACGGAACGGCAGACAGACAAACGGAACGGCAGACAGACAGACAGACGGAACGACAGACAGACAGACGGAACGACAGACAGACAGACAGACGGAACGACAGACAGACAGATAGATGGAACGACAGAGACAGAACGACAGACAGACAGACGGAACGACAGAGACAGATAGATGGAACGACAGACAGACGGAACGACAGACAGACAGATAGATGGAACGACAGAGACAGAACGACAGACAGACAGACGGAACGACAGAGACAGATAGATGGAACGACAGACAGACAGACAGAACAACAACAGACAAATAGATGGAATGACAAAACAGAGACAGATAGACAGACGGAAAGAACGACAGACAAATAGATGGAACATAGACAGATAGATAGATGTAACGACAGACAGAACAACAGACAAATAGTTGGAACAGACAGACGGAACAACAGACATAACGGCAGACAAATAGATGGACAGACAGATACAGTGGGTACGGAAAGTATTCAGACCCCCTTAAATTTTTCACTCTTTGTTATATTGCAGCCATTTGCTAAAATCATTTAAGTTCATTTTTTCCTCATTAATGTACACACAGCACCCCATATTGACAGAAAAACACAGAATTGTTGACATTTTTGCAGATTTATTAAAAAAGAAAAACTGAAATATCACATGGTCCTAAGTATTCAGACCCTTTGCTCAGTATTTAGTAGAAGCACCCTTTTGATCTAATACAGCCATGAGTCTTTTTGGGAAAGATGCAACAAGTTTTCCACACCTGGATTTGGGGATCCTCTGCCATTCCTCCTTGCAGATCCTCTCCAGTTCTGTCAGGTTGGATGGTAAACGTTGGTGGACAGCCATTTTTAGGTCTCTCCAGAGATGCTCAATTGGGTTTAAGTCAGGGCTCTGGCTGGGCCATTCAAGAACAGTCACGGAGTTGTTGTGAAGCCACTCCTTCGTTATTTTAGCTGTGTGCTTAGGGTCATTGTCTTGTTGGAAGGTAAACCTTCAGCCCAGTCTGAGGTCCTGAGCACTCTGGAGAAGGTTTTCGTCCAGGATATCCCTGTACTTGGCCGCATTCATCTTTCCCTCGATTGCAACCAGTCGTCCTGTCCCTGCAGCTGAAAAACACCCCCACAGCATGATGCTGCCACCACCATGCTTCACTGTTGGGACTGTATTGGACAGGTGATGAGCAGTGCCTGGTTTTCTCCACACATACCGCTTAGAATTAAGGCCAAAAAGTTCTATCTTGGTCTCATCAGACCAGAGAATCTTATTTCTCACCATCTTGGCAAACTCCATGCGGGCTTTCATGTGTCTTGCACTGAGGAGAGGCTTCCGTCGGGCCACTCTGCCATAAAGCCCCGACTGGTGGAGGGCTGCAGTGATGGTTGACTTTCTACAACTTTCTCCCATCTCCCGACTGCATCTCTGGAGATCGGCCACTGTGATCTTTGGGTTCTTCTTTACCTCTCTCACCAAGACTCTTCTCCCCTGATAGCTCAGTTTGGCTGGACGGCCAGCTCTAGGAAGGGTTCTGGTCGTCCCAAACGTCTTCCATTTAAGGATTATGGAGGCCACTGTGCTCTTAGGAACATTAAGTGCAGCAGAAATGTTTTTTTGTAACCTTGGCCAGATCTGTGCCTTGCCACAATTCTGTCTCTGAGCTCTTCAGGCAGTTCCTTTGACCTCATGATTCTCATTTGCTCTGACATGCACTGTGAGCTGTAAGGTCTTATATAGACAGGTGTGTGGCTTTCCTAATCAAGTCCGAATCAGTATAATCAAACACAGCTGGACTCAAATGAAGGTGTAGAACCATCTCAAGGATGATCAGAAGAAATGGACAGCACCTGAGTTAAATATATGAGTGTCACAGCAAAGGGTCTGAATACTTAGGACCATGTGATATTTCAGCTTTTCTTTTTTAATAAATCTGCAAAAATGTCAACAATTCTGTGTTTTTCTGTCAATATGGGGTGCTGTGTGTACATTAATGAGGAAAAAAAATGAACTTAAATGATTTTAGCAAATGGCTGCAATAAAATGGACTTTTCTTGGTCTACACACACACACACACACACGATCATTGGAAAAGCACAACAATGTCTATTTTTTGAGAAGATTAAAGAAACCAAGATTGCCTCAGAAACTTCTTGTTAACTTTCACCAGTGTGCAGTGGAGAGTGTACTAACATATTGCATCACACTTGGTACGGTAATTGTACAAGAGAGGAACAGAGGACTCTGCAACGATGCACAAAAATGTCACAATATCACTGGCACACAGTTACCATCAGTTGAAGACATTTATTTGTCTAGATGTCAGAGAAGAACCTCCAAAATTAGAGATTCCTCTCACCCTGCACACTACCTCTTTGATCTCTTCCCTTCGGGTACAGATTTACTCTCGCACCAAAAGACTGAAAAATTGCTTTTTTGCTAGAGCTATACAACTATTGAACACTTCCTGACTGGTTCCTCAATATAAATGTATATAAATTATATTTGTAATTTCACTACACACTTTAAACAGTTTAATATATACTTTTAATCTATATTGACATTTTTATATTTGTTGAGTTGGTCTATAATTTGTTGCCTTTTTTCATTTTTAATGTTGTTGTTTTACGTGCATGTTTGAGAATGTGGGATACCAACAAATTTTGTTGTTTTGCACAGCAGTACAATGATAGACAGACAGATATCACCTTTTCTTTAACATGTATAGCATAATCTAACATACTGCTGATCACATTGATATCATATAAACATCAAATGGCTTGTTCAACACAAGCTCTCTTCCATCAAACCACACTGCAAACACACACTCAGCATCATCATCATCACGAGTCCCTCGATTACATTCTTCATCAGACAGAAGCTAGAAACGACCCTCCAGACCGTTACTGAAGCCCAAACGGGCTCCTCACACCTCTGTCCGAGAGAGGCGCTCTGGGGCAAACACACACCACATATAAACACACACGTGCACATGCACACGCCCACACAAACACACACAAGAGAGCATGAATGGAAAGCAAAGCCGGCGGGACACGAGCGGCAAGCGCGGAATTCTAGCCCACGTATCCTAGCAACAAGCTAGCGAGGGTCTTTTCAGCACATCGCTCGGGTAAAGACAGATTACTCGTTTTTTTTCCCCCCTCTTCTGCCGGAGGCGTTTGGAACGAAGGAGGTGGCAGAAATAGAAAATCGTCTCTTTAGTCACTTTGTGCTTTCTACATTTGCCCTCATGAGAAGCTGGAAAACCTCCAGCAATCCCCAAAGATACTGCGTGGGGCGGCAACTAATCACTTTCTGTGCACCAATGCAATATTGTATACTACACAAACACAAACACACACATTTATAACACACCCTTCCTGTAACACTGATGCCAAACATGCAATGTTGGGATAAGCGTGATTTTTTTTAGGGATTCCCTGACCATAAGGCACTGGAATTTGGTGCAGATGCTGATATTTAAACGAAAAGTAAGATGAAAATATAGCTGCGAGCAGCGATGGCGGGCCCAAGCCCGGTGGCACCGCCACCCCGGTGGCTTCAGGGCAACTGTGCACAGCGGGCAATAGGCATTTAAAACGGTTAAACATCAAAGGACTATGTCAAATTCACTCCACATTTACTGCACTACAAGGTGCCGCTATAGAGCCCCTCCTCCCTGCCCATTTTCAAAGGATTACATGTGCCAAGTTTTAACATTATTCTGATGAATTTTGAAGCAAATCAGGTAAAAATAAGAGGGTGATCTCAATGTATGCTGAAAGTGACACATTTTCTGCTTCCAGTTGGTGGCGCTATGACTTTGAATCACAATAGTCACATCCATGTGATCAGCCTTGTACAACGAAGACTAAGCCGAAGTTTCATCAAAATCAATTAATGTATGCAGAAGTTATAACACTTTGTTTCCCTCTTCTTGCCATAAATTCATTGCCTCGCCACGGCCAAACCGTTTGAGATATCCAAAATCCGTTTGCAATTAAACAACTTCAATGTGTTAGCAACAAGTTAAAAAAAGTTTGGTGTAAATTGGATAAACCCTGTAGGAGTAGTAGTATAAAATTCTTAGCCTGTTTTTAAAAAAAATTAACATTCAAACCAAAATAGCCGACTTCCTGTTGGTCGGAGCTAATGAATGTAAATTAGAAAATTGTCCGGCTTGATGAGAACAATATAAATGTGTGGTATAAAATCAAGTGAAATTTACTTAAATAGTGATTTTTAATAAATTTGAATTATATCAATAAATAATTCATTTAAAGACATGCGTTGTACATAATGTTTGCAAACACAGCACATGACTTTCTATAACACCAATGTTCGAGAAAACACACACTCTCCTTTGTAAAAACAAAACAAAGATTTAAGTCTTGTATGTTGTAACTCAAATGACATTTGAAAAGTAGTCCTGTCCAAATAGTGATATAATGTCATGGTTCAATTTCAAATGAGTGTGAAGTTATCATTTGCAGTTCAATATTTCTATAAGTTCATCAAAAAATGTGTAAACACACACACATACACACACAGGTTTGTACTTCTGTCTTGGTGAGGACATTGCATAGACTTCCATTGATTTTAAATCGGGTCAATGATATTTTCTATCACATAACCCAATCCCTACTCCTAAACCCATCACAGAAAAATGTAACCATCACTAGATTTAAATAAAATATATTTCGGCTGATTTATAAGCCTTTTAAAATAGTGAGGACCAGTCAAATGTCCTCACTAGTGGGTTGTGAAAGTATTCCACAAAATAAGTGAGGACATTTGGTCCTCACAAGTAGAGTCAAAACAAGTACAGAGAGAGACACAGACAGAGACCCTCACACACACACACACACACACACACACACACACACACACACACACACACACACACACCCTCACACACACACACACACACCCTCACACACACACACACACAAGAGTCAGACTGAGGGAGTGAGGAGGGAGTGAGGGGTGAGGGGGAGGTGGAGGGGGGTACCACAGAGAGGGAGAGAGAGGATGAAAAAATTCACATTCAAACCAAAATATCGGACTTCCTGTTGGTCAGAGCTAATGACTTTAAATTAGAAAGTTGTCCAGCTTAATGAGATCAATGTGTGTACCGAGTTTGGTGACTGTAGGTTAAACTAACCCCCCACTTTTTTCAAAAGGTGGCGCTATAGAGGCCCTCCTTCCTGCCCGTTTTTGAGGCTTTGCCCATGTCTACTGGATGACAATCCTGACATATCAGTCGAGTTTCATGCAATTTGATGCATGCTAAGTGTCTCAAACACATCCAAAACAAATATTGAAGTTTAATCTGTTGCTATGGCAACAGTGTTTGAAAAATAATAAAAATCTTTTTACAGGTCTTCATTCGTTATGCCTTCACATTATTCTAATGAAGTTTGAAGCAAATTTGGTAAAAAATAGAGGGTGATCTTAAAGCATTTTGAAAATAACACACTTCCTGCTGCCAGTTGATGGCGCTATAACTTTGACTCACAACAGTCACATACATGTGATCGGCTTCCTTCAATGAGCACACAGCTGAAGTTTCATAAACATCAATCAATGTATGCAGAGGTTATAGCACATTTCCTATTTCCCTTTTCTCACCATAAATTCGTTGCCTTGCGACGACCAAACCGTTTGAGATATCAAAAATCTGCTCGCAATTTTTAATCCTCAATGTCTTGACTTCATGCTGACCGAGTTTGGTGGTGATCGGATTAATCGCCTAGGAGGAGTATATCAAATTCCAGAGCATGCGTTTTTCAAACAACCCATAATAGCTGACTTCCTGTTGAGCCAGCGTATAACTTAGAGCATGAAAGTTGTTCGGCCCGATGAGGTCTATATGATTACAGAGTTTCATACAAATACATGCAAGCGTATTTGATATATGGACCAAGTTTTCGGACACCATTCAAGGGGGCGCTGTCGAGCCCCCCTGCCACGCCCGGGTCCCATCCTTTGTGGCGTCCTAATGGCCACAGATTCCAATGTGTGTGCCAATTTTCAAGAGTTTTTGAGCACGTTAAGGCCCCCAAAAAGCCCCGGATGACGGAAAAAAAAAATTCTCCTTAGAAAAACAAAAGGGCCCTTCGCCATTACATTGGCTTGGGCCCTAATTATGATGCTTGTAATGTAAATAACTGAGATCTTTATAGCAGTATAACAGACTACTTATATAAAATGCATATAAATATCAATACCTGCCAATAATATGTCTTAAGTTGATATTAAATGCTTAGTTTTATGATCAAAACTCTGTAGGATGGAAGCTTGTTTCTGCCATGAAATAAAAAATAAAAAAGGTAACTGACTTCTCAAAATTCTGACTTTTTTCTCAGAATTGCGAGTTAAAGTCAGAAATGCGTGATATAGTCGCAATTCGAATTGTCGCAACTTCGAATTGCATGATATAAAGTCAGAATTGCAAGTTATAAAGTCAGAAATAAGAGATATAAAGTCAGAATTGTGAGATATAAAGTCAGAATTGCGAGTTAAAGTCAGAAATGCAAGTTATAAAGTCAGAAATGCGTGATATAAAGTCAAGTCACCTGATGATGACAGGATGATTATTTTTGGAAGAACTTTCCCTCAAAGTTAAGTAAACTCTTCGTTATAATGCAATGTGTAATATCACTAAGAGTTTAATTTATAATATGATTCGCAGACTACTCTAATGGTTTTGTTAGGCGTTTATTAATCTTAGCTACATGCCAAAACATTGAGACAACGTTTGATAGATGAAGGGCTAAAACCAGAATATTTTTTCTAAACAACAAAAGCTGGATTCTTACACTCCTGAAGGGTCACCAAGAAAATGCTGATCTCCTCTTCATTATGGATATATTTTGGTCAGATATGCACCATTGGTCACATCAAAGGCTCTTTGGCTAATTGTGAATGCAAGTGTCTTTACGCAGTAAAGGATTGTGGGATTGGATGCTGAGGGTTCACTCTGCTGGTCTTGAGCAGAATCACAAGACACGTAAATGAATGGTCCGTCTGAAAAGAGCAATAATTCACTGAGATGAGAACACAATGTTCTCTTCAGAGGAGATGTGAGTCTGTCTTTCCACACAAGAGATTTAAATTAATGATTTTGAGAGCATTAGTGTCTTTACATCTTTCATGTCTTTCTCTATCAACGTCTAAACGACCGTTCACACTGACAGCATTTTGCAGACTGATTTTCAAAGAGTTGGTGATTTGGCAATGTTGAGCAACAACCAAAGGATGCAACACAATATAGCGCTAAAAGCACTCTGTGTAAATCTGTGGCCTGTTTTAAGTTGTAGACATGAGGAACATGTATTCATTTCAGCACCCAGTCTCCTACTGTATTTTCTGCTGTAAACCGTAAATGCAAATGCACTGTAATACTATAAAAATTTATAAAGTCAGAATTGCGAGATATAAAGTCAGAATTGCATCATATAAAGTCAGAATTGTGAGATATAAAGTCAGAATTGCGAATTATAAAGTCAGAATTGCATCATATAAAGTCAGAATTGTGAGATATAAAGTCAGAATTGCGAGTTATAAAGTCAGAATTGCGAGATATAAAGTCAGAATTGCATCATATAAAGTCAGAATTGCGAATTATAAAGTCAGAATTGCATCATATAAAAGTCAGAATTGCGAGATATAAAGTCAGAATTGCGAGATATAAAGTCAGAATTGCGAATTATAAAGTCAGAATTGCATCATATAAAGTCAGAATTGCGAGATATAAAGTCAGAATTGCGAGATATAAAGTCAGAATTGCGAATTATAAAGTCAGAATTGCATCATATAAAGTCAGAATTGCATCATATAAAGTCAGAATTGCATCATATAAAGTCAGAATTGCGAGATATAAAGTCAGAATTGCGAATTATAAAGTCAGAATTGCATCATATAAAGTCAGAATTGCATCATATAAAGTCAGAATTGCGAGATATAAAGTCAGAATTGCGAATTATAAAGTCAGAATTGCGAATTATAAAGTCAGAATTGCATCACAAAGTCAGAATTGCGAAATATAAAGTCAGAATTGCATCATATAAAGTCAGAATTGCGAGTTATAAAGTCAGAATTGCATCATTTAAAGTCAGAATTGCATCATTTAAAGACAGAATTGCATCACATAAAGTCAGAATTGCGAAATATAAAGTCAGAATTGCATCATATAAAGTCAGAATTGCGAGTTATAAAGTCAGAATTGCATCATTTAAAGTCGGAATTGCAAGTTATAAAGTCAGAATTGCATCATATAAAAGTCAGAATTGTGAGATATAAAGTCAGAATTGCGAGTTATAAAGTCAGAATTGCGAGATATAAAGTCAGAACTGCATCATATAAAGTCAGAATTGCGAATTATAAAGTCAGAATTGCGAGTTATAAAGTCAGAACTGCATCATATAAAGTCAGAATTGCGAATTATAAAGTCAGAATTGCATCATATAAAAGTCAGAATTGCGAGATATAAAGTCAGAATTGCGAGATATAAAGTCAGAATTGCGAGATACAAAGTCAGAATTGCGAGATATAAAGTCAGAATTGCGAATTATAAAGTCAGAATTGCATCATATAAAGTCAGAATTGCGAGATATAAAGTCAGAATTGCGAATTATAAAGTCAGAATTGCATCATATAAAGTCAGAATTGCATCATATAAAGTCAGAATTGCATCATATAAAGTCAGAATTGCGAGATATAAAGTCAGAATTGCGAATTATAAAGTCAGAATTGCATCATATAAAGTCAGAATTGCATCATATAAAGTCAGAATTGCGAGATATAAAGTCAGAATTGCGAATTATAAAGTCAGAATTGCGAATTATAAAGTCAGAATTGCGAATTATAAAGTCAGAATTGCATCACAAAGTCAGAATTGCGAAATATAAAGTCAGAATTGCATCATATAAAGTCAGAATTGCGAGTTATAAAGTCAGAATTGCATCATTTAAAGTCAGAATTGCATCATTTAAAGACAGAATTGCATCACATAAAGTCAGAATTGCGAAATATAAAGTCAGAATTGCATCATATAAAGTCAGAATTGCGAGTTATAAAGTCAGAATTGCATCATTTAAAGTCGGAATTGCAAGTTATAAAGTCAGAATTGCATCATATAAAGTCAGAATTGCGAGTTATAAAGTCAGAATTGCGAGTTATAAAGTCAGAATTTCGAGTTATAAAGTCAGAATTGCATCATAAAGTCAGAATTGCATCATATAGTCAGAATTGCATCATATAAAGTCAGAATTGCGAGTTATAAAGTCAGAATTTCGAGTTATAAAGTCAGAATTGCATCATAAAGTCAGAATTGCATCATATAGTCAGAATTGCATCATATAAAGTCAGAATTGCGAGTTATAAAGTCAGAATTTCGAGTTATAAAGTCAGAATTGCATCATATAGTCAGAATTGCATCATATAAAGTCAGAATTTCGAGTTATAAAGTCAGAATTTCGAGTTATAAAGTCAGAATTGCATCATATAGTCAGAATTGCATCATATAGTCAGAATTGCATCATATAGTCAGAATTGCATCATATAAAGTCAGAATTGCATCATATAAAGTCAGAATTGCGAGTTATAAAGTCAGAATTTCGAGTTATAAAGTCAGAATTGCATCATATAGTCAGAATTGCATCATATAGTCAGAATTGCATCATATAAAGTCAGAATTTCGAGTTATAAAGACTGCAATGCTCGTAAACATAATGAAAGTATTATCAGCCCTTTTAAATATTCTTTCGCATTTCTCCTTTGTGCTTGGGAGTTTGGTGTCATTTTCTCCGTGCTCATATATTAATATTCATTATTCTGTATAATGAGCAAACGACACATAGTTTAACAGAGAAAGAATAAAGACATAGTTTAATTTGAAAAAATTTAAAAATTTAAAAAAAAAAAAAAAAAAAGTCTTTTGTTCATCAGAATAATCATGTCATAGTGTTCAGATACACTGTATCAATGTCCAGTTTGCACATATATTTCATTTGAAGAAGACTTGATGAACTATGTGTGCCTACACCGTGCTGGTTTATGTTTGGTGCAGGAGAATATGTAAAATATGTCTATAAAAACTTTAAACACGGATACTTTATTCTGTATATGAGCTAGGATCCATATGGCTAGTGTTATTAAACACAACGCGAAGCTCCGCGCTGAAACCGTTCATATGCGCGCTCCGCATGTATATCATAATAACAATTGTATTTTCGATGTGTTCGTATTCAAACTTCAGTTCTGACCGCATCGTGGGCAAAATACAAACAACACTCATGTGCTGCTGTGCTGGGGGAAACATACGGTCTCATGCGAACATATTTTCCATTTGTGCTGGTAGATTACAGCAAAACAATCCACATACACACAAACCTCTGCTCTGGTCGCGTCACAGAAAAACGCATTTTTGTGTTGTAGCACTGAGGAAACGAGCACCAACGATATGTCTATGACAAGGGACGATAATCGAGGGACGATATGACAAGAGACCGAGGCGAGAGAAGTGACACTTCCTCATGCATAATACCGCAATTATAATCTTATGCATACTACAGCGCAGTGATTGGACTGAATGAGCTTTAAGTCATAAATAAATGCAGAAACTGCTGACGTCAGCATGCTCGACCAGCCCATACTGGAGCCAACCAGCACTCCGGATCCTGCCGGTGGTACACGATGACGTCAGATTTTGTGACATTGCTTCGACTTTGCTTTTCAAACCGGAAGACAGAAATCGCTCAGAAAAATGCAAAAATAACTAATTTCAAATTATAAATAAAATTAATGATTAATTACTTTTAGTGTTTTCAATGATGTGCAGCCTATACATATCTGTTCACAGCTCAAAAAATGTGTTCTGGGGTTTCATGACCCTTTAAAGGGGACATATCATGAAAATTTAATGCCATGGTAAAACATGCAACAAAGGGGTGACATCAATTTATCCACTAACCATTCAGAAACGTCCAGTTTCATTCTAAAAGTTGTAACTTCTTCCTGAGTCTCTCCATCAGTGTCGACTCCGGTTTGAACAATGTAAGGCTGAAAACTTTCGTCATTTTGGCTGCGTGAGATTGTCCTATTTTGTTGTTGTTTAGCTGTTAAAGCTCCGCCCTCTTCTGGAAAGTGGAGCTCATTTGCATTTAAAGGGACACACACAAAAACGGCGTGTTTTTGCTCACACCCAAATAGGGGCAAATTTGACAAGCTATAATAAATGATCTGTGGGGGATTTTGAGCTGAAACTTCACAGACACATTCTGGAGACACCAGAGACTGATATTACATCTTGTGAAAAGGGGCGTTATAGGTCTCTTTTAAACAATCTACCATTGTTCTTCTATAGTGTCACACTGGACTGACCGACAGCTTCAATGATTATAAAAGAAGTGCTCTTTACTTTCTATGTAATTCAGTCACAATTTGAAGAAAAGGGGCAATGCTGTGGTGGCACCAGTGTGACCTCTAACAAAATTTAGTTGCACTGGCAGGAAAATATGACGCACGTCTCTCTCTACAGGAAAAATACTAAAACTCTGAATCTAAACTCATCTTCAGGTCAATCTGAAGCTTCTACAGATGAAAAACACAGAGGACAGGAACACTGTATCGTCACCTGCTATGATCACAAACATCCATTAGAAAGACAGACGAAGTGCGTATTCATGCCCCACCGCTGGTGAAAAGGAGTTTTAGTGAAATAATGGAGCCACATCATGCTTTTCTATCCACTTAAAGGTGAAGCATGTCATTTTTGAATGTTAAAACACTTATTTCATCCTAGTTTGATGTGCAGAGTACCACATGACCAGTTAAGAGCTTAGACATATGTATTCGTTTACAATCACAATGAGACATGTGCCATTCAAACTTTGTTTCAAACTTTGTTTCATCAACACAAGAAAGAAAACTGCACTTGTTAAGCAGTATTTAAACAGCCTGACATGTTAACTTCTCACATTCAGGACAAACGTACACTATTAAGGGTGGACCATCAAGTTTTCTTTGAGAATAGGGAAGTCCACACCACATAGACACAGAAACGATATTGTTGGAATCACTTTCAGAGTGATTTTTTTCCCAGCTGATGATGATAAAAACAATGACAGCCAATCAGAATCCACTATATTATGGCATTTTTATGTATTTAGGCTCTACTAGAACAGGTTTTCATGCTTGAATGTTATTTTTGACATTGTTGCAGCTCCTCTCTTCCCAGTCTGTTAGTAACGCTCTGTTCAGTTCCTGTCTCTATGAAGCCCCTCCTTCTGAAAAGCACAGTGTGCTCTGATTGGTCGGCTGGACCAGTGTGTTGTGATTGGTCAAGCGCTTCGAGTGTGTTCGGGAAATGCCACGCCCCTTACCATAACCACATGTGCTTATAATAAACAGAACAGTATTGTGTGTTGGTGTGGATTGAATGCTAATATAGTTATTTTCATAGTTATCGTTCTTGTTGTGAATGGGCCTTTAGTTGAGTCAGATCACATGATACCAGACTGACATGTGAAATCATTACTCCAGCAGCCTAAAGTGACTCCAGGTTAAAGTGAACACTCACCAGATAGACGTGGTCCTGGTCCTGGAAAGCGTGTTGAAGCTGAGGGATCCAGGGACTGGAGTTCAAGGCCAGGATGGTTCTCTCCTCCTCAAAGAACGCCACCTTCACAAGACAGAAGAATTTAGTTTCATGAGATCCTGCGACACATGCAAACAGATACTGTGTCATTTAGTTGATGCTTTCAAGCATGCATTTCGGTGCCAACCAACGCAGTCCATTTATCGAATCATGTTGCAGACAAACACGACAAGCACTAAAAGAAAAGTGAAACTTTCTTGGGTAAATCTTTCGCCCTGATGTGAAATTCCCAATTGCATGGATTTCTATTGAAATGACTGGATTTTGCTGGTGAACAACAGTAAGTGAGTGGCTCTCACAGAGAGTCTCAAGACCCAGTTATGACATTTTGCTTTAAAATTACAAGGTTCAAAAAAATGCACAGATATGCATTTAGAAAAAAAGGTGAATTTTAATTTCATGCCAACTTTAATGTTTAATACAGAGCTGTGATGAGCAGGATTTTGCACCAATGATGTTTCACTATTGGCCGAGAGTAGAAGTAGTGACAGAAGAAACTAAACTAACTCTTCCAGAATAACATGCAACACTAGGGCCCTATGAAATCCATTTATTTTTTCCATTTTAATTTTTTTGGACTCCATTTTAACGATTAAATAAAATGTTAGCAATCAAAAAACATGTCTAATTAACTGAAATCATGAAACTTATACAATTTAACAACAATTTATTAAAGGTTCAACAAAAACTACATTTTTTAGGGCCCTATGAAATGCGTTTTATTTACTTTTTTCTCGAATTTCATTTTATTTTGACCAAATTCTGTGTTTTCTGTGCTAAGTTGTCTAGATTCCATTTGAATTGTTTAATTAAATTTTAATAATCAAGAAAAATGTCTAATTAATTGAATTCATAAAAACAACAAAAACATTTTTTTTAAGATTAATTTCCATGAAATGTTTTTTTTTTTTTTTTTTTCCCCCCCAAGAAATTTTGTGTTGTGTATTTTAATTTTTCTGGCAATCAAATGAAGGCATAAAACATTAATTTAATTTATCTTTTGATCATATGAAATTAAACTTTTTTCCCCCAAAGTGCTGCACAATAGAGCTTTACTGTTAAAAAAAAACATGGAAGAAAAATGGATTATTCCTTAAAAAAAAAAAGCTTTAATAATAATTTTTATTATTATTATTATTATTATTAGTGTGAGTATTATTATTACAGATGTAGCTAAATTCTACTGTACAACAGTAACATATTTTTCTGTCAATTTCTTCAAGTTAAACAGAACTTTTATTTTGACGTGAAGACCTTTGAGTTTCTCTGTGTTTATGATATGATGGCGATAGTTTGAAACAGTAAAATGCTCATGAAGTGACTCTCAGAGCGACTCTGGAGATGAAGTTCATGTGTTTATGTCCTCATATAGTAAGACGGCAGAGGCTGAAAAACATGTGCTTCAGTGTGTGTGTGGGAAATGAAACCATTCACACACACAGAGACACGCAGAACATGCAGGATTCATGTTTAAATAGACTTTTCGTGGTTTAATATTCACAGACACTAATCTATATCGCAATTTGATTTTTATTTATGAATCAAAAATTTGACAAATTTGAGTTTTTAATGACTGGATTCCGTGATTCTGCATCGTGGAAATTATAAACGCAAAGTTTTCACCACAGGACACAGTATAACGCTTCACGTGACTCACCTGGTCCTGAGAACGCAGGCTGGTTTTCTCCATGATCTTCATGGCGTACACGTCTCCCGTCGCTCTCTCCTTCACCACCTGCACCTCAGAGAAGCGTCCCCTTCCCACGATCCCCCTCACCTCAAAATCCCTCTTACCAGGGAGCAGTTCCTGAACTTCAGCCACCACTTCAGAATCTGAAACACACAAACCACCACCATCACAACACCACCAAAACAAGAACTAAATGGCTATTTGATTGATTTCATATTGACAACGCGACAGGCACTTGCATTTATTGACAAAGTTGGCCACATGTTTGATCTTCATGAGCTCCGGGGTGGCGCACTCTTGATAGAGCAGCAGCAAAGCATCGATCAGTCCTTCTCTGGTCACTCCGTTCGCTCCTGCAGAGCCCGACACACTGCACTTCCCCTGAAAACACACAAACATCCACACTAAGTTTTTGTTTAGTGTTGTAAAAGGCTCTGTAAACTCGAGAGGAGAGCGCTCACCTGCAGCAGCTGATTGAGTCGAGCGCAGCGGCTTGTGATGGAGTCGCCCGCCGCCAGATCTTTAACACTGCCGTGACCTCCATACTTGAACTTCAACATCACTGCAGGACAAACATGATCAAGACATTCAGTGTCTGATGTCACACATAAAGGCTGTGTTCCAATCCTAGTGTGCTGCCTACATAGACAGCAGTTATGATGCCTGGAAATGCTGTCCAAGTAGGGAGCTCACTAGGATTTGAGACGCATGCAAACTGTATTAGTGCAGCAGTGATAATAACACCTCTGTGCTGCATCTGAAACACTTAAAAGTTGAATAATGAGTGTAAAAACCACTGCATATCAACACATATCTGAATAAAGTCAAGCAGTGTGACATTTTTATAGATCAAATCACTTCAAGTCTTGTATACATGAAGTTTTATGTACTTTTATTAAAGGGTTAGTTCACCCAAAAATGAAAATAATGTCATTGATTACTCACCCTCATGCCGTTCCACACCCGTAAGAACTTCGTTCATCTTCAGAACACAAATTAAGATATTTTTGATGAAATCCGATGGCTCATTGAGGCCTGACCAATGACATTTCCTCTCTCAAGATCCAATAATTTACTAAAAACATATTTAAATCAGTTCATGTGAGTACAGTGGTTCAATATTAATATTATAAAGCCACGAGAATATTTTTGGTGCGCCAAAAAAACAAAATAACGACTTATATAGTGATGGCCGATTTCAAAACACTGCTTCAGGAAGCTTCGGAGCGTTATGAATCTTTTGTGTCGAATCATGATTCGGATCGCGTGTCAAACTGCTGAAATCACGTGACTTTGGCGCTCCGAACCGCTTATTCAACACGCTGATTCATAACGCTCCGAAGCTTCCTGAAGCAGTTTTGAAAGCGACCATCACTAAATAAGTCGTTATTTTGTTTTTTTGGCGCGCCAAAAATATTCTCATCGCTTTATAATATTAATATTGAACCACTGTACTCACATGAACTGATTTAAATATGTTTTTAGTACATTAATGGATCGTGAGAGAGGAAATTTCATCAAAAATATCTCAATTTGTATTCCGAAGATTATCGAAGGTCTTACGGGTGTGGAACGGCACGAGGGTGAGTAATGACAGAATTTTCATTTTTGGGTGAACTAACCCTTTAACTAAGACGCAAAATGTAATATTTGTCTTTTTAAGAATTAATGTCACACGACAGGAATATTTATACTGAATATTAATCAGATAACCTACACTATTAATTGCAAACTATAAATTTATTTGTAGCGGTGTTCATCAACAATAATTTTCAGGATAATAAACATAACTAGATGGAGCAGATTGTAAACAGAATATAATCACTTGACCATGACAGCAAACTACACGTCATTATACACACATTTTAAATATTTTACGAAAGTAAAATGACATTACGAAGACAAAATGACATTCTGAAATCTTTCAAAATGAGATTAATTGATATTATTCGACATATTTCAGTTTGACACATTTACCGTCGAGTTCATATCGATCGTGTTTAACACACACATTGAGAACCAGTTAGAAAGAAATCTAGAAATATGCTCACCAGATGTTCATGTGAGAATATTTGAAGTAATAAAAGAGATTAATCTCGTTTAGATGAACATCTCTGACTGACTGAAAACCGAAACCGTTTCCTGATGAATTTCAAATTTTGCGCGTTCATCGCGACAGCTCATTGGTCGACGCACCTGAAATGCGTCACGACGTTCGCCTAAGCTCCGCCCACAATCATCATTCCCTGCGACAAATCGTTTTGTTGTTGTTTTTATTGGGTAATATAATCTAGAAATATGAAGAACATACAATATAAACGTGAATTATATTATAATTGTAAACATGTAAAGCTTCATAATCTCACTGTTCAACTGGGAATAGATCATTTTTGCTAAATAAAAATAATCAAAAGTACATTTTAAAACTAATCCAATTTGAGTATCTTGAGATTTTCACAATAGTAGTTAAAAACTTTTTGTATAAAAATGTTAAAAATTGAATTTGCATGTTTGTGTAAAAAAAAACTCTATAATTAGTCTATATACTCTATAAATAATTTTTTTTGTTTTTATTTATTTATTTTTATTGCAATATTAACAAACAGAACAAATTGGTACATGCAAAAAATAAACAATATTTCAAATAAAAAAAAAGAAATTATGGTTCAATAGTAAACAGAAGAAACATGTAAGAAACTAATAATCCTAATAATTAGAGAAGAGAAAAAGAAAAAGAAAAAGAAAAGAGGGCAAATAAATAAAGAAACAAATATATTAAGGAAGAATATTAAACATGGCACAAATTCTGGATGTTTTCATTGCTTTCTTGTTAACAGAAGTTGAAATTGTATTTAATTCTTGTTTGAAAAAGTTTACTTTTCATGCATTTACATTTATGGATATAAAACTTTCCAATAAATAAAAGAAGTTTTATACAAAAACTTCATTAAGTAGATTCTTGTCTTTAACATAAAACCCAAAAGAATGTGTCTATATGATAAAGAAAAATTACAAAAAACATTTTGGACAATCAGAGCATCAATATTATTCCAGAAAGACCAAGTAAAGGGACAGTTTCAGAGGAGGCTTCATAAAAGTACAATATAAATAACTATATTCCACTTTTTCATTCTCATAAATGAAAGGGCAGGTCAAGCACATTGCATTATGGGATGCATTTAGGACTTTAACGCATAAACAGACTGATTTAGCTCTCCTCTATAGACAAATCTCAGTATGAGAAGCAGAACTCCGAGGGTTTGGATGAAGTTTTCATGTTCACACCGTCAGGTTACATTACAACTCGCTGACCTTTGACACAGAACATCTGACAAGCTGCAGAGAACAACATTTCTCTTACTGAGTCTCATTGGCTTGTGAAGATCTGGTTTCCCTGGCGATGCCTGTGAGCACCATGGCAACAGCCTCCCCGAGCTGTGACGGAGAGAGACATGGGAAATTATAGAGACATAAGAGAGAAAATAGAAACGATTCGAGACGAGACTCACGGGTCATTACAACAATCACGACAGGACGGACACGAGGATCGAGAAACCCTCAAATCATCTGCCTGAACTGACGTTAATACACTAATTAATCTCATAATCAGCATTGTGGAGATCAAATATGATCATTTAAAGACACAAAAATCACAATTCTGTCCTTATTCGCTCATTCAAATCTTGCATACTGTTATTTTGGAGCACAAAGAGAGAAATCTTTCACAAAAACACGACTTTTGCATTTCAAACTCACATGCATTTGGATCACACATACTTTTAATTAATACATGCAATGTGATGCATGTCAGAAATGAAAATCATGCTTATTATTGACTATTTGCGTCTATATGGTTGTATTTAAATAATCAGATTAGAAAGGAAATCAGCATAAATCTGTTAAAAAGTATGATCATGATTAAAATACGGCTATATCTGTTGAATATGCAATATTTAATTAATTAAAATGTATGTATGACTGACAAATATGCATCACATGACGTTTATTAGTTTATGTTAAAACGGTGTGATCCAAATGGATTGAAATTTTATATGCAATTCAAATACTTGAATCTTAAATTTAGGCCTACATATTTTTAAAGCGCTCCTGAAGCTTTGAAATCTCACGTGTGTCATGTTTGGTTATGATAAACACAAGATCTGCTGATGCTGTAATGACTAATTATTCATAATCCAAAAATGATTAGTCATCACATCATCAGAAGATCTTGTGTTTTTCATAACCAAACATGACACACGTTCAGATATGCAGAATGAGATGTGAGTTTTGGCAGCGTATAGGGAGGTTTTCCAGTGAATAATGACTTAAATTTAAGTCTGTCCTTTTTATAAAGCATCAAATGACTTTCGAATAAAGCACGAGTCACTGTTATGATGCAGCGGATAGAAAACTCCCTCATCGTACACAGTCTAATGCATCATACGACGACACGTTACTCAACACACACACTGTATATCTTCTATTGCAGCAGGTATTTTTCAGTTTTACTTCTCAAGCTCATGAAGGAGCAGATGGAGACACGACCTCTCGGGTCACGGCACCAGCAGGAACACAAATCAGGACATCTGGAGCTGAAACTATTACACACGTTCATTGAGATGCACAGATCTGATCTTTTGACCTGATATCTGTGTTTACATTAATCCCTGATATAATCCCTCAGGTTTTGAATGGCCGTGGTATTAAAATTATTTACATAATTCACATCAGGTGGAACCATGATTACCCATCAGCAGGGCTGGGTAGGTTACTTTTAAAATGTATTTCACTACAGATGACAAAATACATGTTTTAAAAAGTAATTTGTAACGTATTTCATTAGATTACCCAAGTTTTGTAACTTAATCTAAATACTTTAGAATACTTTGGAATACTAATGTAACACAATTACAAGTTTTTCTCACAATTCTGTCTTTTTTCTCAGAATTGCATGATATAAAGTTGCAATTGCGAGTTATAAAGTCAGAATTCTGAGACATAAACTCACAATTTCCCAGAAAAAAGTCTGAATTGCGAGATTTCTCACAATTGTGCGAAAAAAGTCAGAATTGCAAGTTTTTAATCACACAATAACTTGCATTTATGAGTTTATATCTCCCAATTCTGACTTTATAAAATGCAACTGAGTTTAAATCTTGCAATTCTGAAAAAAAAAGTTCAGAACTGTAAGATGCAAACTCATAATTGCAAGGAAAAAGTCAGAATTGTGAGATAAAAAGTTGCAATTACCATTTTTTACTCACAAACAACTATCGCAAAACATGAAAACAGTCGTGGATTATCAGGTAATGACAGGACCGTTCAGATTCAAGGGTATAGACATTTTTGAATGGGGCAGTTTTTATAAATTCAGTCATTTTGTCTTGTGGAATATATGTAAACATATTTCATGTGAAGTATCTGATTCAGGAAAGTACTAAATAAAAATAACTTCCAATTTTTATGATCCCTCTTATTTGGTTAAAATGATTAAAATGTTGCATATTCTGCAAGATTAATGAATCTTATGAGCAGAAATGTAGCGGATGCTTTTAAGTCAGAATCAGAGAATCACCGATTGCTTTTTACATTAATTACCCGTCACAGTTTACATTCATTTTTAAATGAAATTCAAAGTAATCACTTTGGTAATCTAAAATACTTTTCAGTTGTAATTTGATTACCAACCATTTTAAATGTAACTATAGTTACTCAAATTTGGTATTTTAAATACGTAACTATGTTAACATGTATTTCATTACTCCCTAACCTGCCCGTCAGCATGGAAAAGTTCAAATCTGACTGAACGAATATATACTAGAAAATAACAGTATTTTCTTTTGTTATTTTATCTATGGTTCATTTAGATGTAGAATTCTGAAGTAGCGCCACAAGATTATATTTATCTGAATGAATTCAAATGAATTGACGAGAGTGAGTGTGATTTACTTGTATGTTGTTATGTTGCAAGTGCATTCTGGGAGTCACCTGTAGAAATTTCTATTTGGCCTGAACAGACAGGGGTCTTAAAAAGCATTTGTTCACTTAAGTGACTCTTAATAATGTCTAGACGTCACTGCATTAGATAACGAGGAATTAATGAGGAAGAGGAAGAGTCAGTTACTATAAAGAAAAACACTTATATCACATACTGTACATGGTCTAAAAGTTTAGAGTATATATATATATATATATATATATATATATATATATATATATATATATATATATATATATATAAATATATTAAATGAGTCTTTCATGCTTATAAATCTAAATTTATTTTGGATCACACATAGAGTAAAAATTTGATATATTATTCCAATGTTAAATAGCTGTTTTCAATGTGAATATATGGTAAAGTGTAATTTATTTCTGTGATCAAATCTGAATTTTTAGCATCATTACTCCAGTCTTCAGTGTCACATGATCCTTCAGAAATCATTCTAAACTAAGAAAGATAAATAAATTCATCAAGGATGCATTAAATCGATCAAAAAATTGACAGTAAAGACATTTATGTTGCAAATGATCAAATAAATGCTGTTCTTTTGAACTTTCTATTCATCAAAGAATCCTGAAAAATAAAATATATCATGGTTTCCACACAAATATGACATTGATAATAATCATAAATGTTTCTTGAGCAGCAAATCATCATATTAGAATGATTTCTGAAGGATCATGTGACACTGAAGACTGGAGTAATGATGCTGAAAATTCAGCTTTGATCACTGGAATAAATTACACTTTACTATATATTCACATAGAAAACAGATGATTTACATTGGAATAATATTTCACATTTTTACTGTATTTTTGATCAAATAAATAGACTTTTTAAAAAAAACTGAATTTAAAAAACATAATTATTCCAAACTTTTGGCCAGTAATGTATGTATACGACAGACACAAATGCCAAAATGTGGTAAAATGAAGCACCTGTAACACATTGTTCAGACGTGTCAATGATTATATCAATGCCAAAGCAAAATGTAGATCTGAATAAGACAAAAGCACCAAACTGCAGGAGTTTGTCACAGCGGTCTGAATAATGCAGTATTAGAGCGACACCTTGTGGTGAAACTACTGCAGAAACACTTCAGTAAAGACAAGCATTTTGTTCTTTTAAAATGTTTATTATCGTTAGGCTCGTGTTGGGACAATGGATATGAGTGATATTTCATCTTTTCCAGTGTACACCAGTTCATTACACATACAAACAGAAGCACACAGACGCACGTGTCAGTGTCCACATGCAGACATGCGTGTTCTCTCACGCGTGTGTGTGCATCATATAGAGCAGACTTTCAATGATATCATGAACATAAATTAGCACAATGGTGGTTTTGTAAGGGTTTGTCGCAGATTCCCTGTGAACATCACAAAGCAAGAATCATTCGCTCCCACAATCTGTGCAAAACAGAACGGCTGTCGCTGTAATTATGCGCTAAAGTGTCACCTCAAACACACCGTTTCAGTCTTCAGGTTGTGGTGTTTTCAGTCACAAGTGCCGCTGGTGTCTTCATCTTCCTGCTGAAATGTAATCCGAGGAGTCAAATACAGTCACATGATCACTTTTCTTTTCGTCTCTCAAACAAGCTCTAACCAGCTCTGGAAAGCATGAATTCAACCAAAAATGATTTAATCACCCGCATATTGTTCCAAACCCTTTTCTTCTGTGAAACACAAAATGAGACGTTCAGCAGAATGTTCATGCAGCTCTTCTCCGTTGAGTGAAAGCATCATAAAAGACTTCTCCGTGATCCACAGAAGGAAGTAAATGGCTTGCAATGACGTGTAGGTGAGTAAATGAAAACTATGGAAGCTTGTTTCCGCCATGAAATAAAAAAAAAAAAAGTTTTTTACCTCACAATTCTGACATTTTTTTTTTTTTTTTTTTTTGAATTGTGATATAGTCAGAATTACGAGTTAAAAAATCAGAATTGTGTGATATAAACTTGCAATTATGATATAAAGTCAGAATTGTGTGATATAAAGTCAGAATTATGAGATATGAAGTCAAAATTACGAGTTATAGTCAGCATTGCAAGATAAAGTCAGAATTATAAGTTAAAAAATCAGAATTGTGTGATATAAACTCGCAATTATGAGATATAAAGTCAGAATTGCGAGAAATAAAGTCAGAATTGAGTTAGTCAGAATTATGTGATATAAAGTCAGAATTGTGAGAAATAAAGTCAGAATTGAGTTACAGTCAGAATTGTGAGAAACAAAGTCAGAATTGAGAGTTATAGTCAGAATTGTGATATAGTCAGAATTATGAGATATGAAGTCAGAATTATGAGATATAAAGTCAGAATTATGAGATATGAAGTCAGAATTATGAGATATAAAGTCAGAATTATGAGATATGAAGTCAGAATTATGAGATAGTCAGAATTATGAGATATAAAGTCAGAATTATGAGATATAAAGTCAGAATTATGAGATAGTCAGAATTATGAGATATAAAGTCAGAATTATGAGATATGAAGTCAGAATTATGAGATATAAAGTCAGAATTATGAGATATGAAGTCAGAATTATGAGATATGAAGTCAGAATTATGAGATATAAAGTCAGAATTATGAGATATGAAGTCAGAATTATGAGATATAAAGTCAGAATTATGAGATATAAAGTCAGAATTATGAGATAGTCAGAATTATGAGATATAAAGTCAGAATTATGAGATAGTCAGAATTATGAGATATAAAGTCAGAATTATGAGATATGAAGTCAGAATTATGAGATAGTCAGAATTATGAGATAGTCAGAATTATGAGATATAAAGTCAGAATTATGAGATAGTCAGAATTATGAGATATAAAGTCAGAATTATGAGATATGAAGTCAGAATTATGAGATATAAAGTCAGAATTATGAGATATGAAGTCAGAATTATGAGATATGAAGTCAGAATTATGAGATATAAAGTTATAATTATGAGATATGAAGTCAGAATTATGAGATATAAAGTCAGAATTATGAGATATAAAGTCAGAATTATGAGATAGTCAGAATTATGAGATATAAAGTCAGAATTATGAGATAGTCAGAATTATGAGATATAAAGTCAGAATTGCGAGAAATAAAGTCAGAATTGAGTTAGTCAGAATTATGTGATATAAAGTCAGAATTGTGAGAAATAGTCAGAATTGAGAGTTATAGTCAGAATTGTGATATAGTCAGAATTATGAGATATGAAGTCAGAATTATGAGATAGTCAGAATTATGAGATATAAAGTCAGAATTATGAGATAGTCAGAATTATGAGATAGTCAGAATTATGAGATATAAAGTCAGAATTATGAGATATGAAGTCAGAATTATGAGATAGTCAGAATTATGAGATATAAAGTCAGAATTATGAGATAGTCAGAATTATGAGATAGTCAGAATTATGAGATATAAAGTCAGAATTATGAGATAGTCAGAATTATGAGATATAAAGTCAGAATTATGAGATATGAAGTCAGAATTATGAGATATAAAGTCAGAATTATGAGATAGTCAGAATTATGAGATAGTCAGAATTATGAGATAGTCAGAATTATGAGATATAAAGTCAGAATTATGAGATATAAAGTCAGAATTATGAGAGTCAGAATTATGAGATATAAAGTCAGAATTATGAGATATGAAGTCAGAATTATGAGATATAAAGTCAGAATTATGAGATATGAAGTCAGAATTACGAGTTATAGTGAGAATTGTTGTTATATAATGTCAGAATTTGAGAGTTATAGTTAGAATTACGAGTTATAGTCAGAATTGCAAGATAAAGTCAGAATTACAAAAAAAAAAGTCAATTCTGATGTTTTTTTCCTCACAATTCTGACTTTTTTTCTCAGAACTGAGATATAAACTCACAATTGCATGTTATAGTCAGAATTTCGAGTTATAAAGTCAGGATCGTTTGATAAAAATGGAGAAAAAAAGTCAGAATTTTGACTCTCTCACAATTCTAACTTTTTTCTCAGTTTATATCACACAATCCTGACTTTATAACTATAAATATAATATATAAAATATAATATAAATGCGCAATTGCGTGTTTATATCATGCAGTTCTGACTTTATAACTCGCAATTAACTTTTTATTTATTTTAAAAAATGTATATATATATTTATTTTTTATTTAGTGGCTGAAACAAGGTTCCATTGCATTTCTGAGAGAATTATTCCTATAACTCAGCACTTTCATTTGTGTCATTGCACATGAGATTCAGCATTTCCTCCCAGCTCTGTAAATATAACAACGTTCAGTCAATGGCACCAGATTCTGTAGAGGCTTGTTTCCGCCACAAGATTAAAACAAAAAATCAAAAACGGTAAGAGGGAATTTTTCTCTCACAATTCTGACTTTTTCTTGCAACCGCAATTCTGACTTCTTTTTTTTTTTTATATAGATAATTATGACATTTTTTCAATATAAACTTGCAATTCTGATGGATATAAACTGGCAATTCCAAAGAATTTTGGGATTTAAACTCACAATTCTAAGGGGAAAAAAGGCAGAATTGTGAGAAAGTCGCAATTCCTTTTATTTATTTTTATTCCGTGGCGGAAACAAGCTTCCATGAGATTCACTAGATGCTACCGTGTGTTTGATTGTATAATTTGTTAGTAAAAAAATACAATTTTACAAAAATGAAAGACAAAAGAGAAAGCGCAAAAGGCAAAACGAGTGTCTCTTGGTAGTTGGCAGATCAGCACATGTTTGGTCCACCGTTGGGTCTGTGACGACCGTCAATAACAAGAGCAAGAAAACACGGGATGCAGCTCACGATGTTCTCCGACTTCTGCGTGTACGCTGTCCTGATTGGCCACATTAACACTCACGTTTGGCCTTATTGGTTTGATTCCACAGATGTGTGAAACGTGGACGATGACAAAGATGCATGAAGAACAGAAAGCATTTCATTCTCCATTTTAAAATTCTTGTGGCAGATCTTCTGGGGGGGGGGGGGGGGGGGGGCAAAGACGAGTGCGATGCCACTTGAATCCAATCCTGCTAAAACATCCGAGTTCGTATGCCAAAGTCCTCCCGAAGTTCAGACGGGCTCATCATTAGTAAACCTCTAGATATATCTCTCATTACTAGTCTCTGATGGGTTGTATGTTAAGTTGGCTCTTGTCAGTTCAGTGGCGTTTTGTCGATTGGCTCTCTAAGAGTGTGTGTGTGTGTGTGTGTGTGTGTGTGTGTGTGTTTGAGTCCAGTCCATTAGCAGCATTTCTTCTTGCGTTTGCTGCTCTTACTCAGTTTGATGACTTCGCTCTGCTGCTGCTGCTGCTGTTTGGCCACAGACTCTTTCCGGGCCTTCAGGACGAGCTCTGTGATGCAGTTGAACATCTGAAGACAGACAGAACAACACGTCAGTGAGACACACAAAACACAACGCATTTCTGAACATTAGATGTTTTCTAAAAATTATATGATCACATTAACTGTTTTGTTTGTTTTTGTAACTTGACAATATTCACATGGATGTAGAGATATTCGATCTAATTCTATTTGAAAACTTACATCCTCCACGTTGATGTTCTCCTTGGCGCTGGTCTCAAACAGTCGGATGCCCATCTGCTCAGCAAACTTCTGCGCGTCATTGGTCTCCACCACTTTAGAGGCGGGGTCGTCATTCTTATTACCCACTGAGTTCAGAACAGATGGAAATGATGAACGTTAAAATCAAATATAACAACAGTTCCATCTTAAAGGTGCAGTAAGAGATTTCTGAGAAATGAAGAGAGTGAGCCAATCAGCAGTAGGGGGCGTGTCCACTCATGATGGGGGAGGAGAGAGTGAGCCAATCAGCAGTAGGGGGTATGTCCACTCATGATGGGGGAGGAGAGTGAGGCAATCAGCAGTAGGGGGTGTGTCCACTCATGATGGGGGAGGAGAGTGAGGCAATCAGCAGTAGGGGGCGTGTCCACTCATGATGGGGGAGGAGAGTGAGGCAATCAGCAGTAGGGGGTGTGTCCACTCATGATGGGGGAGGAGAGTGAGGCAATCAGCAGTAGGGGGTGTGTCCACTCATGATGGGGGAGGAGAGTGAGGCAATCAGCAGTAGGGGGCGTGTCCACTCATGATGGGGGAGGAGAGTGAGGCAATCAGCAGTAGGGGGCGTGTCCACTCATGATGGGGGAGGAGAGAGTGAGCCAATCAGCAGTAGGGGGTGTGTCCACTCATGATGGGGGAGGAGAGTGAGGCAATCAGCAGTAGGGGCGTGTCCACTCATGATGGGGGAGGAGAGTGAGCCAATCAGCAGTAGGGGGTGTGTCCACTCATGATGGGGGAGGAGAGTGAGGCAATCAGCAGTAGGGGGTGTGTCCACTCATGACGGGGAGGAGAGAGTGAGCCAATCAGCAGTAGGGGGCGTGTCCATTCATGATGGGGGAGGAGAGTGAGCCAATCAGCAGTAGGGGGCGTGTCCATTCATGATGGGGGAAGAGAGTGAGCCAATCAGCAGTAGGGGCGTGTCCACTCATGATGGGGGAGGAGAGTGAGCCAATCAGCAGTAGGGGTGTGTCCATTCATGATGGGGGAGGAGAGTGAGCCAATCAGCAGTAGGGGGCGTGTCCACTTATGATGGGGGAGGAGAGTGCCAATCAGCAGTAGGGGGTGTGTCCATTCATGATGGGGGAGGAGAGTGAGGCAATCAGCAACAGGGGGTGTGTCCACTAGTGATGGGGGAGGAGAGAGTGAGCCAATCAGCAGTAGGGGGTGTGTCCACTTATGATGGGGGAGGAGAGTGAGCCAATCAGCAGTAGGGGGCGTGTCCACTCATGATGGGGGAGGAGAGTGAGCCAATCAGCAGTAGGGGGTGTGTCCATTCATGATGGGGGAGGAGAGTGAGCCAATCAGCAGTAGGGGGCGTGTCCACTTATGATGGGGGAGGAGAGTGCCAATCAGCAGTAGGGGTGTGTCCATTCATGATGGGGGAGGAGAGTGAGGCAATCAGCAATAGGGGGTGTGTCCACTAGTGATGGGGGAGGAGAGAGTGAGCCAATCAGCAGTAGGGGGTGTGTCCACTCATGATGGGGGAGGAGAGAGAGTGAGCAAGAGGGAGATTTGAAGAAAGACTGTAGAAAGAGAGATGGCCGAGAGACATTACAAAAGAGAAAAGCTCAGAGGAAAATCAGAAGGGTTTTGATCAGGCAAGAGCTTTAGGACCCGCGTTACTATTAGAAAAGCTTTCCAACACTGAGAGACCGAAGCGGGAAGGACTGAAAACAGACGCTGAGGTTGCATTTGTTTGTATATTCTCGTGTACTGTATGTTCATTTTGTGTTCTTCCTTGTTGCTCGTTTGCCATTTTCTTCATGAAGCATTATTCCACTTCACTTCAGCTATGATAAGGACACATCCACTCTTGCGTTGTTTGTGCATTTGGGGGCGGAGCAATGAAGGGAGGGGCGTGTCTGTTTGGCTTTATTTCAAATATCAACATGTTTCTCAGAAATCACTTACTGCTCCTTTAACTACTACACTACACATTGATCATCAAGAGTTCATAACATGTTAAAAGGCTGAATCTGATCAAATACCATCAAGCTGAACAAACATCTTCTTAAACAACTAAAATACTATTTCTATCCATTTTTTTTGCACTAACAGGACCAGGAAATTTCTCTGTGAATTTCATCCAAAAAAGCAACAATATATTTACCTAATATTCGACAAACGTCGTCACAGTTTTGATTGATTTCATGAAGCCAACGCTTGACGTTTACAAACGACTCTGCGCTGGTAACGTCATAAACCACTATAACGCCGTGTGTGCCTCTGTAGTACCTGAAAGAGATCACATGACACAAACAAACACAGTATGAAGTCTCACTGATAAAAACTACATTTATAAGTTTAAAGTCACCATGAAATCAAAATGGACACTTCTTATTTTTTATGCAATATTTCAGTGTTGCAATGATTTATTGGTGCATATCACGGTTTTAAATTCATAATCTTGAATCAGTATCTCTTCTCTGATGACGAGGGCGGGGCAACCTGTCACTCACATGAGATCCACCAATAGCAAACCACAACCATCCAATCAATTCCCCACAGACAAAATCAAGCCCCGCCCTACATTTATTCTTGTTTGCGAAGCGTTTCACTCTGATATACGTCACAATAGAGAAGAAAAGACCTGCTCAACTTCTGTTTCATGTGACTTTAAAACAAGGATAAGAAAACCTGCATTATTCCACACACCCACCGTCCCTTTAAAGCTTTCCCAAACTGGAGTTCCTAATATTTTATTTGTTTACCTGCCTGTCATGTGACCATTAACCGACATCATGCATGCAAATCTGTTGTTAAATTATTGAAATATTAACTAAATATTTAAGCTCATAAGGGTTCGAATGACAAAAAAGATTTTAAATGCCTGCTTTAACAGATTAAACAACCAGATTCAGAAGCAGAAGCAGGCCTGGAACGCACGGCATTCACAAACTCTACATATTCAGTGTTGATTAAGTTTCAGATAATCTGATCATGCTCTCAGCGACCAATAAAAGTCGAGCACTCAGTTCGCCATGTTTAAATCCTAAAAACAGCTCTGAAAATGTGAACCGTCTGCCTATTTGAAATGAGAGACAAGGAATCGATTTTGAATGACTCTTTCACTTCCTGTGGCTGACATCACTGACAGGAAGTGGGTATCTTCTCACGAGACACACATCATCACTTCCCATGTCATTTATTTCGTGATTTGACACTCACAGGACAGAGAGACAGAGAGAGAATCATGTTCTGCGTCATGTTTCGAGGGTGTCAGCTGTGCGAGCTCTTTCCCATAAGCCCTAACAGAGGTTGTTTCTGAGCTCAAATTCACTTATTCTAATAGGAGACCGTATCACTGCGCTCGACATACCAGCCAACGCCATCAACAGCGGTCTTTGTGAAGCTCAAAACACACGGGGCAGTATAGAAAATACACATAAGTGGTCAGAAAGCCTGAACACCACAGCAAAGATGAATGAAAACACAGCTTGTGTTACGATAAACGATATCATATCGAGATTTTACGTTGATAACGATGATAAGCTCGGACATTTCTTACTAAATATGGATTAATCTAACAGCAGAAATAAATGTTCGGCTTAACTATTATGACAGAAATTAGGGCTGGGTAAAAAATACTGATTTCTTGATTTTAATCGATTCTCATTTTTATGAACCAATATTGATTCTTAAATCCCAGGAATCGATTAGTCTAGTCTGTTTTCAGTTGATGAATGAGCAGAATATGTAGCTCCTCCCATCCAATAAATCACAATAATCTTTGTTACTTTTGATATGAAGCAAAGTCTCAGATTTCAAATGACGTCCATCTTATTATGAGATTAAAAAAATAAATAGCATTTTGGCGCTGTTTAATGTGGCGTGACAGATCGCTTTAGCGCCTCAGTTAAAGAGAAGCATGTGATCATCCTCTCCTCCGCTTTAATACCAGTTACAGCGAAATAAACATGCATGAACATCTGAAGGTATGTTAAAATATACAGTACAACTTACTGAAATCCGTATCATGTCTCGTGTAATCGCTCAATCAGTGCTTCAACCTCAATAAAACAGCTTCAATGTCACGTGACGTCACATTTACCTCAGAAAAACATATTCAGTGACCATAAACTCATTAGTCAGCTAGAAAAGTGCTCTAGAAAGATAGAATAGCTATGCACCGTTACATATATATTCATTATAATCTTTAATGTTCTTCAATATTTAATGCATGTTTGAATAAATCAGTTACGACAGCCGCGATTTAAATGTTTATATTTAAAAAAAAATTAAATGGAGTAGAAATATGATTATGTAATTCCTAAACTTTATTTATAATAAAAACATTGAGTGTAATTTAAGTGTTTGTGTATAAATAAGTTAATTTAACCTTCAATATTATTACAGTAGTACCAGACTTTCATGTGGTTTACAGCATTAATTGATTTTTTCTTCTAGAAAATTTGCCATGTACTGAAACTGAAATACTACATCCAAAATAATCGAATCGAAATCGTAATCAAATTGAAAGCATGTGAATCGAATCGTGAAAATTGTGTCAATACCCAGCCCTAACAGAAATACATCACTACTGTGTACTAAAATGTACTTCTCAGAGTAATAATATTATTATTATTATTATTATTATTATTATTAAGGAATATCATCCTCTTGTTTTAAATTTAATCAGTTCTGTTGAGTATCTTATTTGACAAAAAACTAAAATGCAATGTTTTGTTGTAAATACATTGTTATATTTTCATTATTACATTTTAAACTCTTAATTAAATTGTTAAAGTTTAAATAAATTTGCATGAAATCATACAACACAGAATCCTCAAAAAATAAAATGGAAAACACAGAATTTAGTGGAAAATATAATGGATTTCATGGGGCACTAAATGAACAAAAAAGTTTACATGTTTACATTCATTCTCAAGGTCTAACAAATGTGGAAACCATTTCCTTCCCCTTTAATGGTAAATTAATATCTTGATATAGATATCGTACAATGAGGACAAAAATATCATGATAATATTTTTGGCCCTAGTTTGTGTAGACCATCGTATTGACACGGATTTCACGATTCAGGTTGATTCTGATTCACAAGCTCATTTGATTCTATTTATCTTGATTCATTTGGAAATATTTCAGGTCAGTTTTTACTTAAAGGAAAAAATTCTCAACTAATGCTGTAAAGTAAACAATAAACCTGTCACTTATAATATTAAAGGTTTAAATTAACAGCGCACAAAACTATTAAACTGAATTGCTATTTGTAATACTCAAAAATAACAATTAACTGTGACGAAACACATGATTTGAAAGCTAAGACTTAGTTTTTAATAAAACAAATCTAATAATTGGATAGTAGGTGTGCTACAAATATTATTTAGTGACATTTTATTCACACATCAACTGAAAAAAAGCATTGATTTGGTGGTTTATCAATCAATATTTTTACATCTCCTTTTGTCTTCCTCAAAAGAAATGCTGTGAAACAACATGAGGGTTTTCATTTATAAGCTACTCCTTCAAAACAGCACTAATGCACTTTAGTTTCCTTCGTTTTCTAATTCGGTTCTTGCCGCTCTAAATAGATGAACGTGTCTTTGAAAGCATGAAGTCAGTCATGCTCCATCAGTATATTGAAACTGAATGTATTAAGTATCAAAAGGAAGGCTGCGGTTTCCACTGACTGAAAGAGGAAACAAGACATTTTAAAACCTGCTGCGTGCGTCGCTCAATGAACATTCAGATTTTACTCTAAAAATATTACTTTTAGCACTGCAACACAGCTAATTTTAAGACTTGTTTCCTCAAAGATATTCTAAGAATCAGTTAGTGCGACAGTGCAGCTAAAATACCAGGAAACAAACAGCTGGATCTCTATTCATCAGAACAACCAGCTCAAACCTGCCACGAAAATGCGGGCCGAACGACGAGCCGACCTGGAGCATTTGTATACGAGTAAACAAAGACACAAACTGAACTGAGGGTTGATCGTGACAAACCAGAGTAGAAACAGGTTGAGGTAGTGATGAACACTGCATTTTCCTGATGAAAATTGTGATTTATAATGCAATAAAAACATGATTCCTTGTTTGTATGGGCCATTGTTTTGTGATTATATATCAATATAGCTATAAAATAATAAAAATAAAATTATAATAAAAAAATTATTTAAAAATGACTAAAAATCAATACGAACTATTACCATTAGAGATGCACCGATACTAAATTTCTCCACCGATACCGATTATTCAGAGTGATATCTGCCGATACCGATAGTGCCTTTTATACCATCTTTTAAATTAATGATAATTTCATTAGAATTAATAATTAATCTTTACATTTTTAACTAATATATTTTGAAAGAAATGCAAACTTTATTCTTTATTCAAACACATTACTCAAATTAATATTACCACATTAAATTCTGAAGATTAAATTACTATTTCTTAACTTTCTAAATGTTATTAATTCATATAATTACTATTAATATTGAACATAAAACTGATTTCTTAGCATTTTCTTTATACAAAGCACAAATTCAGTGCATTTTCCTGCCCTCTTTTGATTGACAGGAAATATCGGCTGCTTTTAAACTATCAACCGATAGCATGAAATTTAGATTTTATCTGCCGATACCGATTATTGGCCGATATATCGGTGCATCCCTAATTACTATTGTAATATTTCAGTGTAAAATAATAATATTCCACTTAAGAATAATACTAATATTCATGGCTGTCTTCGTTTTTAAACATTAAAGCGTCTAATTTGTTGATCAGAGCTTTTCATTATGAGTTTGTGAAGACGTTTGCTGCATGTTTCGCTCTCAAACGCATGATTTAAACTCAGTTCAGATGCAGATGAAGTTCATGTGGAGCAAAATTTACTGTGAATCTGAAAACACCATGAATGAACACAGCGCTTCACTCTCAAACTCAAGTTCATGTTTATTTAATTAAATCGCACTAAGTCGTATTTATTTGCACATGGAACAACATAAGTGTATGATTTTGCAATGCATCAAATGATGTTTCATCAGGACACGTGATGCTGTTCTCAAATCCGTCAGAAAGAAACGCGACACTCACGTGGAGGTGATGGTCCGGAATCTCTCCTGTCCCGCCGTATCCCAAATCTGCAACTTGACTTTCTCCCCGTTTATTTCCACCGTGCGAATCTTGAAGTCCACACCGATCGTGGTGATGTAGCTACCTGCAATAACACATATAATCAGCATAAAAATCACAAAATGCTCCCGGAAAACTGCAATGCTGCTGATATTATTATCATAAATAATAAATGTAGAGGATCTGCATGCATCTCAATGAGGCTTACTTTTCAAATTTGTAACCTTTATTACAGTAATCAACATTCAATTATGGTGCAACTATTGGCAAGACTGTAGAAGATGGCACAACACGTCTATGTGAGCGTGTTTGTAATCAGTTTAAGTGATAGTACCGTGTCTTCTATATCTATAAACCCTTTATACTTCGTTCTTTCACTGTTAATGTTTATTAAAAGCACATGTGACGTGTTGATCCTACCCGAAAATGTGTTATCAGCAAATCTCAGCAGTAAACTGCTTTTGCCAACACCTGTGGAAAGACAGAAAAACCATTAAAGCTTTAGAATAATGCTTTTATAAAGTCATTCTCCATTATGCATGTACAGACAGATAGATAGATGCCAACATCACAACATTAAGTAAACTTATTTCTCCTCATAAATTAAATTGTTAACATATATAACCCAACATTTGATGCATTTAGTCTTTTTCTACAGCCATTCTATCACAGACATATATCAACATATTCATATTTCACTTAATTAGATAATAAAAATGAATTTCAGAACACACCCAGACTCTAAACTCTAATAACAGGCCTATTATATCACTTAAACCAGGAACTACATCACTATCAACCGCGTCAAATGTAATTTACAAGCTGTCAAACTACTCAACTCCTGCATTTCGTTCAGAAATCTCAGCTTAAGTCGTTCTAGTACATGTAAATATCGTTGTGAGAGACCCGAGGCCTGTTTCCCGTCTCGCATCCTCGGTGTTTCCTTACCGCTGTCCCCGATGATGAGCAGCTTGAAGAGGTAATCATAGTCCCGCGCCATGGTCCCCGCTCCGCTCGATCCCCCGCACACAGAGGCTGTCCAGGAACCAGAACCCTCCTGCTCCTCCTCTCCCGGCGGAGAGGCAGCCGTATATGAGCTTTAACGGCTCCCCGGGTTTATTTTGAGCGGTTTGTGCGGCACCAGAGACTCACTCACACCCATCCACACTCACCGCGGATCTGTGCCGCTCAAACTAACCCCGCCCACCAGAACTCACGGTGACGCAGGCGCACAAATACAGCGGTAGTGCGGCGGATCCTCCAGCAGGGGGAGTTAAAGAGGCGTCCTATCGCTTCAGATAAAAATTACATTTATTTATTTACTGGGATAATATTGAGGTGATATTTTCTATCTATCTATCTATCTATCTATCTATCTATCTATCTATCTATCTATCTATCTATCTATCTATCTATCTATCTATCTATCTATCTATCTATCTGTCTGTCTGTCTGTCTATCTATCTATCTATCTATCTATCTGTCTATCTAACTAGATCTATCTATCTATCTATCTATCTATCTATCTATCTATCTATCTATCTATCTATCTATCTATCTGTCTGTCTGTCTGTCTGTTTGTCTATCTATCTATCTATCTATCTATCTGTCTATCTAACTAGATCTATCTATCTATCTATCTATCTATCTGTCTGTCTGTCTGTCTGTTTGTCTATCTATCTATCTATCTATCTGTCTATCTAACTAGATCTATCTATCTATCTATCTATCTATCTATCTATCTATCTATCTATCTATCTATCTATCTGTCTGTCTGTCTGTCTGTTTGTCTGTCTATTTATCTATCTATCTATCTATCTATCTGTCTGTCTGTCTGTCTGTTGTCTATCTATCTATCTATCTGTCTATCTAACTAGATCTATCTATCTATCTATCTATCTGTCTATCTAACTAGATCTATCTATCTATCTATCTATCTATCTATCTATCTGTCTATCTATCTATCTATCTATCTATCTGTCTGTCTATCTATCTATCTATCTATCTATCTGTCTATCTAACTAGATCTATCTATCTATCTATCTATCTATCTATCTATCTATCTGTCTATCTATCTATCTATCTATCTATCTGTCTATCTAACTAGATCTATCTATCTATCTATCTATCTATCTATCTATCTATCCAAGCAACCAAGCAACCACCTTGAACACCATGGCAACAGCACTAGCAACCGCATAGCAACACCTTAGCAACCACCCTGAGTACCCTAGCAACCGCATAGCTACACCTTAGCAACCACCCCAAGTACCCTAGCAACCGCATAGCAACACCCTAGCAACCACCCCGAATACCTTAGCAACTGCATAGCAACACCCTAGCAACCACCCCAAATACCTTAGTAACCACATAGCAACACCCTAGCAACCACCCCAAATACCTTAGCAACTGCATAGCAACACCCTAGCAACCACCCCGAATACCTTAGTAACCACATAGAAACACCCTAGCAACCACCCCGAGTACCCTAGCAACTGCATAGCAACACCTTAGCAACCACCCTGAGTACCCTAGCAACCGAATAGCAACAAACCAGAGTACCTTAGCAACCACATAGCAACACCCTACCAACCATCCAAAATACCTTAGCAACCACATAGCAACACCCTAGCAACCACCCCTAGTACCTTAGCAACCGCAAAGCAAAACCCCAGCAACCATATAAAACCCTTGCAACCACTCAGAGTACCCTGACTCTATCTATCTATCTATCTATCTATCTATCTATCTATCTATCTATCTATCTATCTATCTATCTATCTATCTATCTATCTATCTATCTATCTATCTATCTATCTATCTATCTATCTATCTATCTATCTATCTATCTATCTATCTATCTATCTTTTAAACTACTAAACTAAAACAAACTTTCAAACTTCAAACATTTAAAACTACTTCAAACTTTCTGGCTAGGCTTTTTCAAGCCAATTTAAAGTTGGTCTACAAACTTTTTTATCTAGTTATTTATTGGGATAATATTGAGGTGATATTTTCTGAGGTAAATGTTTATGAAATGCGGATTGTGTTTATAATTGTTAATAAAAATAATTCCTTCACCATTCAGCATTAAAGATGAGCTGATATGTGTTGCACAACATACTGATAAACAACCACAAAGATTTGCATCGTACCCGAGAAGGTGGACAATATTCAAATGCATGAAGGTTTGAAAGAACAAAACAACCACAGTATATAATGATATTATATAAACTCTCAGATGTGGAATAATATCATTATATATGTGGTTGTTTTGCTCTTTCAAACCTTCATGCATTTAAATATTGTCCACCTTCTCAGGTACATGATAATATATTCACAGATATTTACAGACCCAGAGTTATGCTAGTATGTGTGCAAACGTTGATCATAGAAAAATGATGTTTTGAAATCCCCTGGTGTTTCCAGGAAACATCCATGTTTTAGTTGATAGTTTTGCCTAAAACTACAGATAGTGAGACTCGATCTTAACTTAACGATGGCCTGATGGGTCACAGACATATAATTGTTACAGAAGTCATTTTGTGTCCACCCAGATTGATCTGAATTATCACCAGAGAAACTTCATGCATTTACCCATGAGAGAAAAACACTATCATGTCCTTCATCTTCTGTAGCTCATCCTGTGATGCTGAGCGGCTCATTTTATTCAAACACTCTGAACAGGATCTGTTAGACCCCCAAATATGATCATACTGCTGCTATATATTGAATAAAGACCTGATTAATACTGTGAAAAATTAATATTATAAATATACAAAATATTTAGTTATTATATTAAATCATTGCACTTTTTTTACTCACTGTAGTACTGTATTTTATTCATTTATTTATTTTAATAAAATTATTTTAATAATGTGTATTCATTTATTTATTTTAAAAACATTTTTTATTTTAATACATTATTTATTTATTTATTTACTTAGTTTAATCTTATTTTTATTTTTTAGATTTTTACACTGCTTTTCTATTTATTTTAAATCAAATTTTATTTATCTAGTTTGATTTAAATACATAAATTTGATAAAAACAAATGTTATTTATTTATTTTAATTAAATGTTTTTATGTGGCTGTTTAACTTTATTTGAATCAAATATTATTTAAGTTATTTATTTCAAATCAAATTTATTAATTTATTATTTATTTATTTTTACTTAAATCAAATTATTTTTATTTACATAAATGCATTTTAGTCTATTAATTTATTCTTAATTTAAATGATTTGAATACAACTATATTTTTTTATTTTCTATTTTATTTATTTTTTATTTTTACAGTGCATTTCTATTTATTTAAATAATACTGTATTTTATCAAATGTACTTATTTCATTTATTTCAATCAAATTTTTTTTTAATCTTTTTTTAATTTATTTTGTTTAAATGTTTTTATGTAGTTATTTAATTTATTAATTAAACCTTAAATGTACTTATTTCATTTATTTCAAATTTCATTTTAATAATTTATTTATTTATTTTAATAAAATGTTTTTTAATGTTTTTGTATTAATTTATTTCTAATTTAAATACAATTTTATTTACTTTAATATTGTTTTACACTGCATTTCTATTTATTTAATTCAAATTGTATTTATTTATTTAGTTTTATCAAATGTATTTATTTCATTTAAAAAAATATTTTAATCTTTTTTATTTATTAAGTATAAATGTTTTTACTTTTCTATTTACTTATTTTTATTTAAATCAAATCTTATTTAAATTTTCCATATATTTATTCAAATAAAATGTTTTTTTTTTTAATTTATGTGGTTATTTATTTTTTATTTAAATCAAATTTTATGTTATTTATTTATTTATTTTAATCAAATGTATCAAATTTTATTTATGTATTTTAATCAATTTATTTTAGTCTATTAGTATTAATTCATTATTTATTTATTTATTTAAACAATTTTATTTATTTATTTTGCTTTAATCAAATGTAGTTATTTAGTTAGTTTAATCTTATTTTTTATTTATTTATTTTTTACAGGTTTTGTCTAGATCCCATCATTCCTCAGTTATATGATTGTTTTCTTTCAACTATGTGAATTTAATTAGAAGTTAGATTTCATCTAAAGACACCTGTAATTGTTTCATCATGTGCAAAGTAAATAATATGAAACGTATCTGTATATTCAAACAAAATATGCATTTATTTCCTTTTCATTCATATACTAATATACAGTTTTTCACTGATCAGACAAATCACAATAATTAACAATTAACAGAACCTAAACAACAGAATCTCTCTAATTCTTTTGGAATAATTAAATGATTCATTCTGATACATTAATAAAAATATAAATCCATTCATACCATTCAATGCTTCACTTTCATATGATTGCGTGGCACACGACTTGTGAGTCGTAATATAAAATACAAAAGAAATATATGAAATTTAAGGCATCAATATATCACAAAATTTCTCATGACGTTTCACTTCTGTGGTTGTGAAAATATAAAATATCAGCATTGATCTGCCTCCTCCCTCCTGCGAACAAAAAGACAAATAAAAGAATAAGTATATTTAGTATTATTTAATCAATTTTTAATCAAATCACTATTTCACTATTTAAATCACTATTTAATCAATCCTGAAGGAAAAGGTCACCCTAAAATAAAAATCATTGACTGAACATGTTGGTGGATTTAAAAAGTGATAAAATCTACTTGATTTTATGGAGTTTGGGTGAGTAGACAAACTTTCATGTTTGTTTGAACGACTTCTACTTTTTTTAATTTGCAGTTTGGCGACTAAATCCTCTAAAAGACAGACATGTTGCAACACATCTAGTGCAAAACTAAGTTTAGCATCAAGCCTCAGACGGTGAAGAAAGCCACACTCGAGCTGGTCAAGAGCAGAAGCGCCACAGACTGTTTCCTCAATCTTCATTTTGGCCGACTGTCATGATGACTAATATCAAGTTATATTTTCCTTCAGCCACATTTAATAAATCATGTACATTATATAAGAACACAATGCATATTACATAAAGCATGACAGAAAATGCATAAAGTGAATTGCACAAGTCCACTATCTCAGGACTTCCCCTACGCTCCTCTAAACCCAACTTCCTGTTGATGTAAAAGCAGGCTTCCCAAAGCAGACTTCCCAAACAGTACGCCGGATGCAAGCCCAGCGCTCCGGGCTAAAAATAATATCCCACACAGCTGCGTATGACTCTTACTAAACAGTAAGAGAAGCTGCATTTCTTTTTATGTCATAATAATCTGTTTTCAATCCACACTGTCTGACACTTGATGGCTGCTCTGTTCAGTCTTTCATCTGTAAAACAGCATTCTTCCATCTTAAAAATATATCTAAACTACGACATATGCTCTCAAATGCGGAGCACTTAGTTCATGCGTTCATGACCTCAAGGCTAGATTACTGGGTGGTTGCCCTGCTCGCTTAATAAACAAACTCCAGCTGATCCTGGTTCTGTCATCACTGCATTGGCTTCCCTGTTAAACATCGTACAGATTTTAAAATCTTGTTAATTACTTACAAAGCACTAAATGGTTTAGCTCCCCAGTACCTGAGCGAGCTCTTAAAGCATTATAGTCCTTCACGTTTATTGCGATCTCAGAATTCAGGCCAGTTGATAATACCTAGAATATCAAAATCAACCACAGGCGGTAGATCCTTCTCCTATCTGGCACCTAAACTCTGGAACAATCTTCCTAGCATTGTTCGGGAATGCAGACACAGTCTGTCAGTTTAAATCTAGACTAAAAACACTTCTCTTTAACCTGGCATACACATAACACATTATCAATTTATATTTTCAAATCCGTTAAAGGATTATTAGGCTGAGTAAATTAGGTCAGCTGGAACCGGGAACACTTCCTATAACACCAGATGTACTCGTTACATCAGAGGAAGAATGGCATCTACACTAATATTAGTCTCTCTGTTTATCCTGAGGTTTACCGTAGTCATGATCGCAAAGATTCTGATCTTCAACCAGATGGATCTGGATTAAATATTTTGTAAAAAGTGCTAGGCCTATATAAATAAAGGTGACGACTTCATTTGATAAAAAGTCGAAATTATGACATAAAAAGTCATAATTATGATTAAGTCGAAATTATGACAAAAAGTCATAATTACTGTATGATAGTCGAAATTATGCAATAAAAAAGCTGTAATTATGATAAAGTCGAAATTATGCAATAAAAAAGTCGCAATTATGATTAAATCGAAATTATGACAAAAAGTCATAATTACTGTATGATAGTCGAAATTATGCAATAAAAAAGCTGTAATTATGATAAAGTCGAAATTATGAAATAAAAAGTTGAAATTATGAAATAAAAAAGCCGTAATCATGATAAAGTTGAATAATGAGATAAAGCTGTAATTATGATAAAGTAAAAATTGTAAGTTTTTAAGTTAAAATTATGACATAAAAAGTCAGAATTATGATAAAGTCGAAATTATGACATAAAAAGTCGTAATTATGATTAAGTCGAAATTATGACAAAAATTTGTAATTATGATAAAGTTGAAATTATGACATAAAAAGTCGTAATTATGATAAAGTCGAAATTATGACAAAAATTTGTAATTATGATAAAGTCGAAATTATGACAAAAATGTGTAATTATGATAAAGTCGAAATTATGACAAAAATTTGTAATTATGATAAAGTTGAAATTATGAGATAAAAAGTCATAATTATGATAAAGTCAAAATTACGGCAAAAAGTCATAATTACTGTATGATAGTCGAAATTATGCAATAAAAAAGCTGTAATTATGATGAAGTCGAAATTATGAAATAAAAAGTTGTAATTATGATAAAGTTGAAATTATGAAATAAAAAAGCCGTAATCATGATAAAGTTGAAATAATGAGATAAAGCTGTAATTATGATAAAGTAAAAATTGTAAGTTTTTAAGTTAAAATTATGACATAAAAAGTCAGAATTATGATAAAGTCGAAATTATGACATAAAAAGTCGTAATTATGATTAAGTCGAAATTATGACAAAAATTTGTAATTATGATAAAGTTGAAATTATGACATAAAAAGTCGTAATTATGATAAAGTCGAAATTATGACAAAAATTTGTAATTATGATAAAGTCGAAATTATGACAAAAATGTGTAATTATGATAAAGTCGAAATTATGACAAAAATTTGTAATTATGATAAAGTTGAAATTATGAGATAAAAAGTCATAATTATGATAAAGTCAAAATTACGGCAAAAAGTCATAATTACTGTATGATAGTCGAAATTATGCAATAAAAAAGCTGTAATTATGATGAAGTCGAAATTATGAAATAAAAAGTTGTAATTATGATAAAGTTGAAATTATGAAATAAAAAAGCCGTAATCATGATAAAGTTGAAATAATGAGATAAAGCTGTAATTATGATAAAGTAAAAATTGTAAGTTTTTAAGTTAAAATTATGACATAAAAAGTCAGAATTATGATAAAGTCGAAATTATGACATAAAAAGTCGTAATTATGATTAAGTCGAAATTATGACAAAAATTTGTAATTATGATAAAGTTGAAATTATGACATAAAAAGTCGTAATTATGATAAAGTCGAAATTATGACAAAAATTTGTAATTATGATAAAGTCGAAATTATGACAAAAATGTGTAATTATGATAAAGTCGAAATTATGACAAAAATTTGTAATTATGATAAAGTTGAAATTATGAGATAAAAAGTCATAATTATGATAAAGTCAAAATTATGGCAAAAAGTCATAATTACTGTATGATAGTCAAAATTATACAATGAAAAAGCTGTAATTATGATAAAGTCGAAATTATGAAATAAAAAGTTGTAATTATGATAAAGTCGAAATTATGAAATAAAAAAGCCGTAATCATGATAAAGTTGAAATAATGAGATAAAGCTGTAATTATGATAAAGTTGAAATTATGAGATAAAAAGTCATAATTATGATAAAGTTGAAATTATGAGATAAAAAGTCATAATTATGATAAAGTCAAAATTCTGAAATAAAAAAGCTGTAATTATGATAAAGTCGAAATTATGAAATAAAACGTTGTAATTCTGATAAAGTCAAAATTATGGCAAAAAGTCATAATTACTGTATGATAGTCAAAATTATACAATAAAAAAGCTGTAATTATGATAAAGTCGAAATTATGAAATAAAAAGTTGTAATTATGATAAAGTCGAAATTATGAAATAAAAAGTCATAATTATGATAAAGTTGAAATTATGAGATAAAGTTGTAATTATGATAAAGTCGAAATTATGAAATAAAAAGTTGTAATTATGATAAAGTTGAAATTATGAGATAAAAAGTCATAATTATGATAAAGTCGAAATTATGAAATAAAAAAGCCGTAATCATGATAAAGTTGAAATTATGAGATAAAGTTGTAATTATGATAAAGTCAAAATTATGAAATAAAAAGTCATAATTATGACATACTAAGTCATAATAACAAGTCACAATAATGAGATAAAAATTGAAATTATGAAAGTCATAATTATGAGATTAAAAAAAATCGAAATTTAGATAAAAGTTTAAATTGACATACTAAGTCAATGATATGTCATAATAATGAGACGGAAAGACACAATTATGACATAATTAGTCATAATTATGAGATTAATCTTTAGCTACATTATGACAGTGAACAGCAGGCACAGCAATGCCAATATAATCATAGACATCCGCAGTATGGGCAATATGCGTCACATGACTACATTTTCAAGCTTCACACTAGAATACGAAAATAACTTCTGTTTTAAATGCATCCACTTTGGAGAGCGTCTTCAAAAGCATGTAATCAGACGACTTCACGCTCAGAAGAAAAGGTTCTGTACGGAAGCTTCACGGTTCTTTCAGGCGCTTCATATCGAACCTTTTAAGGGCTTCCATCACTTTATGGATTTAGTTTTAATTCATTTAGTTTTAATTCATTTTTAACTTTAATTGCATTTACTGAATTAAACAGCTCGTAACCATACTTTACCAGTAGAAAAAAAATGTAAATATCCGTTAAATATGAAAGTATTACGTAATCATTTAAGACATTTCTCTTATACAGAACCTTTTTGGCATAAAAGGTCTTTAAAACTGAGTCAAGAACCCTTTACAGAACCGACTGAACCTGAAAAGAGTGCTCTGGCTTCTTTAATTATTGCTCATCTTGTCTCTCTCTGTTGGATGTCTGTCAGATGTGAAGTCGTCTACCTTCAGTCTACAGCAGTGTGCATGAGCGCGGCTCTCTGAACGGGTTACTGCCTGCCGGCACTCCGACCAGGAGCGCATCTTTACTGGCGTTCTGGAGGCAGTACTGCTGAAGATCCGCCGCCGCCTGAGAAACCTGCATTACAAACACACTGTTTACGTCTGAAATCAGGTGACAGCCCAACTCATTACTCATGTGACTTTCTATGATGTTCAAAGCGTCTGTAAGGATGCTGAGTTTCAGAAGGGGAACATGGTTTGCAAAGCAAAACACTAATCACATTAATTACAGTTACAGTATGTGTCAGATGTTGTAGAGAGCGGTACATAAAGCGCATCACCATTCTGATACATGGACCTGTAGACGAGCCTGTAAAGTAAAGCTGAGCGAGTGGATCAGGTAATCCGAGCTGGAGTGGGCGAGTGGAGGCGGAGACTAATTTGCATATTTATGGATCTGCATGTGCTAAATAAAGCAAGGGTGTCGAGTTACGGTCAAGCTATTTTCAGGCATGAAGAAATTATTTTCACTGGAAAAATGTTTTAAATATGTAATTTTGATTATCAAAGATTAGTTTTAAGGGATAAAATTATTGACTGCAGGGGGACTTTATGACATAAAGTGATAATTATGACTTTTATATCATAATGATATGATAAAAATTTTATAACATAGTAAGTCATAATGACAGTTATAGTTATGAGATAAAAAGTCAAAATTATGACACTAATTCATAATTATGACGTACTGTCATAATGGCATAATAAATTATATTTAATGACATAAGTTGATTATGAGATAAAAAGTAAAGATAATTCATAATTATGACATACTAAGTCATTATGACATAATTATGAGATAAAAATGATATGATACAAAGTTTAAAGCATAAGTCATAATGACAGTTATTATTATGAGATAAAAACTCAAAATTGACACTAATTCATAATTATGACATTATCTCATAATTATAACGTCATTATGACATAAGTTATAATTATGAGATAAAAAGTTGAAATTGAGATAAAAAGTCAAAATTATGACATAATAATTCATAATTATGATATACTAAATCATAATGACATATCATAATTATGTTGTAGTCAAAATTATGAGATTAAAAAGTCGAAATTGAGATGTGACATACTGTCACAATTTTGACTTTTTATCTCATAATTATGACAAAAAGCAGAAATTATGACATAAGTCATAATGACATAAGGCATAATTATGAGCTAAAAATTTGAAATTGAGTTATAAACATAGTAAGTCATAATGACATATAATTATGAGATAAAAAGTACAATTATGACACTAATTCATAATGACATACTAAGTCATAATGACGAGTTATAACTATGAGACAAAGTCGAAATTATGACATACTAATTCATAATTATGACATACTAAGTCACAATTTGTACTTTTTTATTTCATAATAATGACAAAGTCAAAATTATGAAATACAAAGTCATAATTTTGACCTTTTATCTCATAATTATGGCAAAAAGTCATGACATACTAATTCGAAGTTAAAACATAGTAAGTCATAATGACAGTTATAATTATGATAAAAACTCAAAATTGACACTAATTTATAATTATGACATACTAATACTTTTTATCTCATAATTATAACGTCATTATGACATAAGTTATAATTATGAGATAAAAATTTGAAATTGAGATAAAAAGTCAAAATTATGACATACTAATTCATAATTATGACATACTAAATCATAATGACATATCATAATTATGTTGTAGTCAAAATTATGAGATTAAAAAGTCGAAACTGAGATGTGACATACTGTCACAATTTTGACTTTTTATCTCATAATTATGACAAAAAGCAGAAATTATGACATAATAAGTCATAATGACATAAGGCATAATTTATGAGATAAAAATTTGAAATTGAGTTATAACATAGTAAGTCATAATGACATTATTATTATGAGATAAAAAGTCAAAATTGATACTAATTCATAATGACGAGTTATAACTATGAGACAAAAAGTCAAAATTATGACAGTCATAATTATGAGATTAAAAAGTTGAAATTGAGATAAAAAGTCGAAATTATGACATACTAATTCATAATTATGATACACTAAGTCATAATATTAGTCATAATTATGTTGTAGTTAAAATTATGAGATTAAAAAGTCGAAATTGAGATAAAGTCAAAATTATGACATACTAAATCATAATTATGATATACTAAGTCACAATTTTGACTTTTTTATTTCATAATAATGACAAATATGAAATTATGACATACTAATTTGAAGTTATAACATGGTAAATCATAATGACAGTTATAATTATGAGATAAAAAGTCAAAATTATGACACTAATTCATAATTATGACAAACTAAGTCATAATGACATAAGGCATAATTATGAGATAAAAATTTGAAAATGAGATAAAAAGTCAAAGTTATAACATAGTAAGTCATGATGACAGTTATAATTATGAAATAAAAAGTCAAAATTGACACTAATTCATAATTATGACATTCTAAGTCATAATGACATAAGTTATAATTATGACAAAAAGCAGAAATTATGACATAAGTCACAATGACATAAGTTATTATTATGAGATAAAAAGTCGAAATTATGACAGTCATAAATTATGAGATTAAAAAGTTGCAAAATTGGGATAAAAAGTTGAAATTATGACTGAATGTCTTGACTTTTTATGTAATAATTTTGACTTTTTAGTATGTCATAATTATGATTTACCAAAGAACAACCTGTCCATGCCGGCATCAGTGACTCGATTCCTCATGACAGATGAATGTGTGCGGAATACTGTGAGTTAGTCTGGACACGACCTTTGACATCAACTAAACTAAAGCTACAGGAAGAGTTTCTCCTCCTCTAAAGCTTGTCAAGCCTATTATTTCACCATCCTAATAAATCTGCAGATTATGGTTAGTTGTGTTTTATTACATTTGACCATATTATTTTCTATTTGTGCCTGTGATTCATCAGAACAGACTGGTTTATGAAGGATGACAGACCTGTCAAAACAACTCAATAAAGTCAGATTTCTGCTCATGTCGTCATATTCAAAATTTCCTCTATTGCAGAAAATGTGTTTTACTTCTGTAATTCAGTCATCATAACCACTATATATAACTGTTCTATTTTAATTTATGTGTTAGAAATTTCAATTATTGTATTAGTTTATGTTTTGTTTTTTACAATTGCAATTTTGAGGGAAACAAAAATAAACTGGTGACCATATTAGTTATCATATCTGCTTGTTTTGAATGTCTAGGACAAACTTTCTAACAAGAATCCACTAGACAAACAAACAGCAGTGTGATAATGTGAGTATTCATTTATAAACAAACACACATAGAGTTTTGAGTGAGTGAAACTGCAGAGAAGTTGAGTCAGACTTACTTTGATCCTCTCCACGCTGGCCTCGAGTTTGAGCTGCTCAACAGTGCGCTTCATGTTCGACAGGTTCGAGTTTGAACTCATGATCGTGATGAAGGGAAGTGTGTCTGATGAGATGGTTCATGTGTGAGTGAAGCTGAAGGACTGCTGATCTCCAGAGAGGCAGCGTGGGCGTGGTGGTGGGCGTGGCCATGGGCGTGTCCGAGGGCGGGGCGTGTGCGCTGTTATCTTGGGCTGGATGTGTCTCTCGTGTCTGAATTGTTTGTCCCCCCAAAAATAATTTTAGAAAATGTACTGGCTATATATATTTCTTATATGCCAACAAAAATATCATGCTATTCCATTTTAAATCATAATAAGTCATATGAAATTACGAATTTATTTTATATAATATTTATTATTTTATTCAATATATAATACTATACTTTAATATACTTTTATATATAGTTTTTTCACGATGAAGACTTTTATTATGAAATTATTCCCGGTTAGGTTGTCATCACAGTAGCGGTGTTCACACCTGCTCTCTTCCTTATTCTCTCCGCGAATGTCGCGATCGTGTCCGTCATCATCATCATCAGAACATTTATTGATGAAGGTAACGCGTTTGCTATCGTTGCGATTTCGCGCAATATATGCGGCGTGACGTCATAGCGTTTTCACGTCGCGCTTTGACGTAACGAGATGGCAACGGCGCTGGCGTCCATGGAAACGGGCTCCGTGAAACTAGTTGTGATCCAGTTTAAATGTGAATTGTGATTCATACAGTGTTAATGCTTCTGAAAGTTGATTTGTGGTGATTTTCCTGCACACAGAGTGATGGAGCTGCTCCCTGTGCTCGATCCAGAGGAGAAGCTTCGGGACAGACTGTGGTATCCAGCTGTTGATTCTCTGTGTTTCTCTGTTTCTCTCTCTGTGTCCAGTGGTTATATAACATCTGTCTGTTGTGCAGGTATGTCGTTGTGGCCACAGGTGCTGCTCCTGGTGTCTCTGTGGGTCACACCTGCACATTTCTGCCCTCCTCTGATGGAGGAAAGGGAAGGATTGTGGTCGTCGGTGGAGCCAATCCTGACGGGAGCTTCTCTGACTCCCACATGATCAATCTGGGTAATAATGAGTTCAGACTGGAGTCAATAAAGGCTTCTTTACAGAGGATCTGTGAGATGTGGTATAAACCAAGGAAGTGATGTCAGTGGAAAATAAAAACAAAAGTAAAAAAAAAAAAAAAAAAAATTCAAGTATTAAAATAAATATATAAATAAATAAAAATGTAGATTAAATTACTTTAAAATAAATAAATAAATAAATAAAATTAAAGTAAAGAACTAAATACACAAATAAATAAGTAGGATCAAATAAATAGTATAAATTAGATTAAAACAAATAAATAAAAATGTAGATTAAATTATTTTAAAATGAATTTAAATAAATAAGTTAGATTAAAATAAATAAAAAATAGGATAAAATTAATAGTATAAATAATAATTAAAATAAAGAAATAAATATATAAAACAATTAGACAAAATAAAGAATAAAATAAATAAATTAAATAAAAAATGTAGATTAAATTAGTTTAAAATAAATAAATACAAAAATATTAAAATAAATACATTTTATTTTAATATTTTTGAAAAAAATGGATTAAAAGATCTAAAAACATAAATTAATTAATAAAAAGGATAAAATAAATTAGATAAAAAAATAGATATAAATAAATAAGTATATATTGATTAAAATAAATAAAAATTAGATTAAAATAAATAAGTAAATAAATTAGATTTAAGTAAATAAATAAAAGGGATAAAATAAATAGTATAAATTAAATGTAAAATAAATATGCAGATTAAGATAAATATATAAAACAATTAGATAAAATAAATAACAAAAAAGTTAAATAAAAATGTAGATTAAATTTTTAAAATAAATAAATACAAAAATATTAAAATAAATGTTATAAAAAATAATAGATTAAAATAAAGAACTAAATAAATAAATAAATAAAAAGTAGAATAAAATAAATAGTATAAATTAGATTAAAATAATGAAATAAAAATTCAGATTAAATAAGATTAAAATAAATAGATAAAACAATCAGATAAAATACATAACAAAATAAATACAATAAATAAATAAATAAAAATGCATATTAAAATAAATAGATAAAACAATTAGATAAAATAAATAAATTAAATAAACATATAGATTCAATTATTTTAAAATAAATGCAAAAATGTTAAAATAAATGTTATTTTAATATTTTTGAAAGAAATAATAGATTAAAATGAACTAAATAAATAAAAAGTAGGATAAAATAAATAGTATAAATTAGATTAAAATAAAGAAATATAAATGCAGATTAAATTAGATTAAAATAAATAGATAAAATAAATAACAAAATAAATTAAATAAACATGCATTAAATTATTTTTAAAATAAATAAATACAAAACTATGAAAATTATTTTCATTTTTTTGAAAAAAAAAAGATTAAAATAAATAAAAAAAAGGATAGAATAAATTAGATTAAAAATGTAGATTAAATTAGATATAAATAAGTATATATTGATTCAAATAAGTAAAAATAGATTAAAATAATTAAATATATATATAAAAATTTTTAATGTAGCATAACAGAAACAAAATATTTTCCAAATAATATTTTAGACACATAATATTAATTTTTCAGATAAACTATATAAATGCCTTTTAAACTTTAGGATGGTGGTCCATCACATGAGGATGATCATATTTAGGGGTCTGTGGCATCTGAAAGATTGAAAATATATTAATATAAAAATATATTTTCTATATGTTAACATCACTAACAATGAACAGTAATATATTTGTAAATTAAAATTAACCAAGACTAACAAATGCAGAAAAAATGTTCATTGTTGTTCAAGTATTGCCACATTTTAAATCAACATCAACATTTTTGGTTACATTTATAAAGTGTATAAAAGTACTGGTCTAAATGTCATAAAATCTGCAATCATTAAACATATTCCCTTGTATTTAATTTTGCAGATTCTCATGAATGGGAGATTCCAGAATGGGCCGGTCTGCAGGCGCGTTATGAACACTGCAGCTTTGTTCCCGAGAGCGACCCGCAAAGTCTGTGGGTGTTTGCTGGAGCCGAGAAGAGCGGAAACCGCAACTGTGTTCAAGTGTTGCGCATGTCAGGTTCATAAATGACAAATATTAACTTGCATGCTTGTGCATTCATACAGTACCAGTCTCCAAGGCTGCAAAATACAGTAAAAACCGTAAATATTATTACAATTTAAAACAGCTGTTTTCAACATAATCATGAATGTTTCTCGAGCAGCAAATCATCATATCAGAATGATTTCTGAAGGATCATGTGACACTGAAGACTGGAGTAATGATGCTGAAAATTAACAGGAATAAATTACACTTTACTATATATTCACATAGAAAACATTGTAATAATATTTAACAATTTTTACTGTATTTTTGATCCAATAAATGCAGCTTTGGTGAGCAGAAGAGACTCTTTCAAAAGCATTAAATAATCATAATTATTCCAAACGTTTGACCGCCAGTGCATATGCTGTTCATTATGCTGTGCAGATGGTTTGTGGAAGACAGTGCAGGTGAAAGGAAGTCCTCCTACAGTCAGGACGTACCACACAAACTCCGCCTGTGTTGGAAACAGACTCTACGTGTTTTCGGGAGGCGACGCCGGAGCAGCTCCAGTCACTGATCCACAAGTCCACGTCTTTGATTCAGGTCTGACAAATACTTATATTTGGACACAAATACTGAAATATAGCTGCAAGCAGCAATTAAGGGGCCAAGCACAGAGAGCAATGAGCAATTAAAGACAAATTAAGATGATTTTGAGGCAAAATGGCTGAAAAATCATGAATGCAATTACTAGTAATATGATTTAATAGTTTATCACTTTCGACCAGTAGGTGGCGCTGTGACCAAATTGATGTGGTGTGGTCAGAGTGAGGTGAAAATAACACCTGTAAAGTTTGGTGTCAATATGCCAAAGCATTGCAGAGTTGTTTTGGCATCATGTCATCAAATTTGTTTATGCGGAATATGAAAACGTTTCATCTATCGATACGAAATGCATACGCTAGAAAAAGTAGGTTTTTAAAGAAAAACAAAAGCGTGCACAGGAAGTTCGGCCAAATTGGTATCTATGTTCTCGGCATGACCCAAGGAATCTATTAAGACCAGTGTTATCTACATAGGCAAAATAAATCAAAAGCTATTAGCATTTTTGTACATTTTTGACCCCATGGTGCTGAAGACATATAGAATTTTACGACAAAATTACAAAATGATTAATACCCAAAATGGCCTTTGGGTATGGGGTATTGTTCAATTTGGCATGCTGCACCGAATCTAAAGAGACCAGTTTTGTGATTTTTGGCCAAACCGTTCAGAAGTTATAAGCAAAAATGTAAATTTTTCATATCTCCTGACCACTAGGTGGCAGTGTGCCGAAACTGTACAGGTACAGTTCAACCTGAATTCTGTAACTTTTTGTCAGCATGGTCTGAAGATCATCTGGTATAAGTTTCAGTAAAATTGGAGCAACAACCAAGGAGGAGTTCGAAAAAGAAGGTTTTACGTAAAATTCAAAATGGTCGATATGGGAGAATTGGGTATCGTTCGACTCGACATGCTGTAGCTAATCTTAAGAGATCAGTTTTGTGATTTTTGGCCAAACTGTTTAGAAGCTGCAAGCAAAAATGTCAATACGGAGATATAGCCTTGTGTTCATTTTGGCGGGAACTTCGTCAAATTCGTTTGCAGTACGAACTTATGATAATATCGCAAATATTTTTCAGCCATTTGAATATTCAGTACAGGTCTTGATTTACATCATGATGTCATTGTAGTGTCATTGAGATACTATTATAGTTTTTATTAATATTTTGAATCAGTTTTTATATTTTTTACATTTCACTGAAGTTTTAGTCTTTTTATTTGTTTTTGTTATATTTAAGTTGTTTTAGTACATCAAATAAAATGAAATGATATTTTATTTTATTTATATTTTATTTAAATGGTCTTAGTTTAGTTAACGTTAATAACCCTGTTGCAAAATGAATAATTGCAAAAATGTCAATTTTTCATATCTCCTGACCACTAGGTGGCAGTGTGCTGAAACTGTGCAGGAAGCCTCAGGTCATGGTTGTCATAACACACACCAAGTCTGGCCAGAATACGCTAAAGCGTTGCAGAGATATAGCCTCATGTTCATTTTGGAGGGAACTTCGTCAAGTTCGTTTGCGCGTTATTCGATAACATTTTGATAAAAATCAGCTTGAATTCCGTAACTTTTTTTGCCATGGTCTGAAGATCATCTGGTTCATTTTTCAGGAAAATTGGACCAACAGCCTAGGAGGAGTTCGGAAAAGTATTTTTTCCAGAAAATTTAAAATGGCGGAAAAATAGGGTGCGATCGAATCGAATCAGTTGGTGGCGCTAGAGCGATTGATTTAGAGCTGTGGTTAATGTTCAGGCTGTCTTCTATCAATGTGCCAAATTTCATAACTTTCCCAGAAGCGGTTCTATGGGCTGCTGTAGACTCAAGAGCTGAGGAACAATAAACGTATGAAAACGAACTTGATTGATGCGTGATCACCGCCTGCCTTTATTTACAGTCACTGCGACCTGGACGCAGCCACAGAGCACAGGGAAACCTCCTGCGCCGCGGCACGGACACGTGATCGCAGCCATCGGATCGGACATCTACATACACGGAGGAATGTCAGGAGAGACGTTTCACAACGACATGTTCTTACTGAACACGGGTGGGTCAGGAGAGAGTAACACAAACCAACATCCATCAAATCCACTGATGATGCTTACTGAACCATGATCCTGCTGCTGTTTTCCCACCAAACTGATGTCACTTCCTGGAGGATGTTGTCATGTCCTCTTGTTTCCTTAAAAGGACAGAAGAACATATAAAATGATCTAGTTGAAAGTCAATTCACATTTAGTTAAAATGACAAGTTGTATGAAAGAACCGGGTCATTTTCTTAACTTTTAAAGTAGAGGCTCAACTGTCCTCCTCGTACATGTTGTTATATTTTATTATTTTTTCTCTCATTGTTATTCAGAAACTATGAAATGGGAGAAAGTGAAAGCGAAAGGCGAAATCCCACCAGGAGTGGCGGCGCATTCATCCGTGAGCTTTGGGAAAAACATCTTCATCTTTGGAGGAATGACGTCAGAAGGAGCCTCAAATTCCATGTTCAAGTTTCAGTGCGGTACGAAATTATGATAATATCGCAAATATTTATCAGCCTTTTGAATATTCAATAGAGGTTTTGATTTACATCATGATGTCATTGAGATACTATTATAGTTTTTATTAATATTTTGAATCAGTTTTTAGTTTTTATATTTTACATTTTCATTTTAGTTGAAGTTTTAGTCATTTTTATTTGTTTTTGTTATTTTTAAGTTGTTTTAGTACATCAAGTAAAATTAAACGATATTTTATTTTATATACATTTTTTCAATGAATTTCAATTATTTATGGTCTTAGTTTCGTTAACGTTAATAACCCTGTTACAAAATGAATAATTGTGGCCAAAATATTAAATAATATTAGCCTTATATACATATATATATATATATATATATATATATATATATATATATATATATATATATATATATATATATATATATATATATATATATACACAGTACAGTCCAAAAGTTTGGAACCACTAAGATTTTTAATGTTTTTAAAAGAAGTTTCGTCTGCTCACCAAGGCTACATTTATTTAATTAAAAATACAGTAAAAAACAGTAATATTGTGAAATATTATTACAATTTAAAATAACTGTTTTCTATTTGAATATATTTCACAAAGTAATTTATTCCTGTGATCAAAGCTGAATTTTCAGCATCATTACTCCAGTCTTCAGTGTCACATGATCCTTCAGAAATCTTTCTAATATGCTGATCTGCTGCTCAAGAAACATTGTAATGTGTACAATATTTTTTTTCAGGATTATTTGATGAATAGAAAGTTCAAAAGAACAGTGTTTATCTGAAATCTAATCTTTTGTAACATTATAAATGTCTTTACTGCCACTTTTGATTGATTTAATGCATCCTTGCTGAATAAAAGTATTCATTTCTTTAATTTCTTTTCAAAAAAATTAAAATAAAAATTCTTACTGACCCCAAACTTTTGAACGGTAGTGTATAATGCTACAGAAGCTTTGTATTTCAGATAAATGCTGTTCTTTTGAACTTTCTATTCATCAAGGAATCCTGAAAAAAAAAGTACACAACTGTTTTCAACATTGAAAATAATCATAAATGTTTATTGAGCAGCAAATCAGCATATTAGAATGATTTCTGAAGGATCATGTGACACTGAAGACTGGAGTAATGATGCTGAAAATTCAGCTTTGCATCACAGGAATAAATTACTTTGTCAAATATATTTAAATAGTACACAGTTATTTTAAATTGTAATAATATTTCACAATATTACTGTTTTTTACTGTATTTTTAATTAAATAAATGTAGCCTTGGTGAGCAGACGAAACTTCTTTTAAAAACATTAAAAATCTTAGTGGTTCCAAACTTTTGGACTGTACTGTATATATATATATATATATATATATATATATATATATATATATATATATATATATATATATATATATATATATAAACACTGTTTTTAGTTAAAGTTTTAGTAATTTTGTTGTGTTTTTGTCTTTATTAAAAAAAAATTAGAATTTAATTCTAACTTTTTTTAAATTTTTACTTTGTAACTAGCTAAAATAAACATTTTTTTTTAAATATTTGATTTCAGTTTACTTTTTTCATAAGTAAAAATTTATGGTTTATTTTAGTTAGTTAACTATAATAACCCGGTTACAAAACTAATAAATATCAAATAAAAACAAATAATATCAAAGCATCTGAAGTAATATGATTTCTCACAGACAAACAGCGCTGGACGCGGCTGAAGTTTGAAGGAGATCTTCCTCCGGGGCGACTGGATCACTCCATGTGTTTAGTGCCGTGGCGTGTGAAGACGGCGGGTCGAGAAACATGTGACGCAGATGTGCAGCATCTGTGCTTCATCTTCGGAGGAATGGACACTCAGGGCGTCATATTCAACGACTGCCTCGTTACGCTGCTCACATGACCACTAGCTTTAATATTCAATAAACATATTCAATCTCAAAACAGCTGAATTGATTTCCTCAAGTTCCTCTGAACCTGAAGATCTGTTAGTTTCAACAAGATTAAAAACTATAAATTTAGACTACATGTGTTTGGGAAATGGGTCAATGATAGGAGAATTACTTTTGATTTTAATCCAGTTTGATTGCTGATCATATAAATGTAACCTTTGCATTCATGTCAACTTCATACATATTTGAAAAACTACTAAAATTAATTGAATTGCATTTTTAAAGTACTTTTGAACAACTTAATACAGAGTTTCCCAAACTGTTGTTTGAGAGTTGATGAAAAGCGACCAGCATTAACTTCTTGAGCAATTTGAGCTACAGTAGCTTGTCTGTTGGATCGGACCACATGTGCATCAATGACCCTGTCGCCGGTTCACCACTGTTCCTTCCTTGGAGCACTTTTCATACATACTGACCACTGCAGACTGGGAACAAGAGCTGCAGTTTTGGAGATGCTCTGACCCAGTCATCTAGCCATCACAATTTGGTCCTTGTCAAACTCACTCAAATCCTTACGCTTGCCCATTTTTCCTGCTTCTAACATCAACTTCGAGGACAAAATGTTCACTTGCTCCCTAATATATCCACCCACTAACAGGTGCCGTGATGAAGAGATGATCAGAGTTATTCACTTCACCTGTCAGTGGTCCTAGGTGAAAAAAACAAAACACTTCCATAATGTACTTAAAGTGCTCTATTTTCACGCACTAATTTTGTACTTAATTAAAAATTCTTTAGTACTTAAGATAATCTTTCAAAAAAATAATTTAGTTACCACATAGTACACTTGAACCCATAAGTGTACTACAAGTGGCAGTTTTTAGTACATTAAGAACAAAATTAGTGTGTGAAAATAGAGCACTTTAAGTACATTATGGGAGTGTACTTTTTTTTTTTTTTTTCACCTGGGGTCATGTTATGCCTGATCGGTGTAGATACACACATACATGTGATTAATCAATTTGACAGTACTAAAAAGTAAACTATTGTATTTGTTAACCTGTATGTCATGTAACCATTAACAAACATCTGAGAATCATGAATGTGAAAACTTAAAATATCAAGACTTTACACTTTTTCCTCAGTTCAGTTTAGACACGACATTTGAATTCAAGAGACACCCGTCATTTTGTATCAAACATTTATTGTTTAATTGTGGTAGAAATGTCTTCTACGGTTGCCAGATTTTAATAAATAACTTTTTGCATGTCACATGGAATTTACCCAGAACCCCTGAACTCCCTCCCTCCCAGAACTGCCTGAGAATAGCAGCATCGAGCCTCAAACCAGGCTGACTAAATCTCCACCGGAGTGAAGAGAAAATAAGAAAACAAATGCAACTCTTTAATGCACCCCACAAGTCTTTCCCGAAGAGATTCGTGGCTTCACGGTCGACCGGTTCATACAAAAATGTTCAATATGTACACCAGTGCCACTTCTAGAGAGGCGAGGGCATCGACGCAACTGAGCAGAGTCACTGGACGATCTACAACTCGTCCTTTTCGCCCTGCTCGTCGCCCTCTTCTGGTGGCGGGCCGCCCGCGCTGCCGTACAGCTTGCTCACGATGGGCTGCACGACCTCCTCCAGCTCCTTCTTCTTGGCCTGGAAGTCTTCGAGTTCTGCTTCCTGATGAGACTCCAACCACTCGATCTTCTCCTCGACCGCCTTCTCGATGGCTTCTTTATCTTCGGACGACAGCTTGCCGCCGAGCTTCTCCTTGTCGCCGATCTGGTTCTTCAGAGAGTAGGCGTAGCTCTCCAGCTCGTTGCGGGCGTCGATGCGCTCCTTCAGCTTCTTGTCCTCGTCGGCGAAGCGCTCGGCCTCGTTCACCATGCGCTCGATGTCTTCGGGTGTCAGGCGGTTCTGGTCGTTGGTGATGGTGATCTTGTTCTTGTTTCCTGTGCCTTTGTCCTCAGCGGTGACACGGAGAATGCCGTTCACGTCGATCTCGAAGGTGACCTCGATCTGAGGGACGCCGCGGGGTGCGGGAGGGATGCCGGTCAGGTCAAAGGTTCCCAGAAGGTGGTTATCCTTGGTCAGGGGACGCTCACCTGGAAACAGGCAGAGAGAGTGAGAACTAGGGCTCGACATCAATAATGAAAAAAAAAAAAACAACACCAAAAATGCGAGAATAAGTCATTTTATTACATTTAGTGTAAGTGCCGATCAATAGCGGATAATGTTCTGATGGAAACAAGGTGGCGCTATTGAGGCTCACGCACACCAAGAAACTCAGTTAACATACTGCAGTAAAAACGTGAAGTTTTTATATTTATAACATTTGATACAGTTATGCAAAATCATACGAGTCACGACCAATGATTCAGCATTTTAAAACAAATCGGTTGAGTCAATGATTCAATGACTCATTCATAAACAAATGCCTCGTTCTTGAATGAATCAGCCGTTTGAACAAATCGTTTGAATGAATGACTCACTCATTAAGATAGTCACTTGCTGCCACCTACTGGCAGTTTAGTTTCATGTTTAAAAGTAAGATTCTTTCCAACATTTCTTATTTGCATATTGTAAACTTTCAAACAATCTCTTAACATTTTTTTAATAGAGTTGTAATTTTTCAGTGTAAATGATTTAATTTGATTGGTAACAGCCCTGTAGTGTTTTATTCTAATTAAATTGATCAAATTTAAGAATTTAAAATGAAAGATGAAGCACAAAAGTCTTATTTTTTCCAGACAAGCAGCTTTTTACTCTGACAAGTGAATGATCCGAAGTTCATCAAGCACAAAGCTTAATGTCAAGCCCTGGATTCTATTCTGAAGATTAAAGACGGCTTATGAAACGGTCTAAAACGCAGCAAAATATAACATGCATACGCATTACATGTATGTCATTTACCACAATGCCAGTGACCAGGCTATTTTCAAGTGTAACTGTCATGTTGATGCTAAATCGTTGGCTTACCTTCATAAACTTTGATGGTCACGGTTGGCTGGTTGTCAGAAGCGGTGGAGAAGATCTGGGATTTCTTGGTGGGCACGACTGTGTTTCTGGGAATGAGCTTGGTCATCACTCCTCCAACGGTCTCAATGCCCAGGGTCAAAGGGCACACGTCCAGAAGCACCAGGTCACCTGATCAACAAGATTCAGTCATTAATCATCTCGCAAAAAAAGGGTTTGGCAAAATTATAGTCAAGATTATTTTGGTCAATATTGAGATGATTATTTAACAATTGATCGCTTTGGAAACATCATGAATTTATTGAACATATAGAGGGACATTTTAGGGAGTGGTGTGATGGATTTATTATCCAAATGCTAAACGATAACATCATTGCAAAATGGAATACTCACCGGTGTCCTCTTCTCCGGACAGAACTCCAGCCTGAACGGCGGCTCCGTACGCCACAGCCTCGTCGGGGTTGATTCCTCTGGAAGGCTCTTTGCCGTTGAAGAACTCTTTCACCAGCTGCTGGATCTTGGGGATTCGAGTGGAGCCGCCGACCAAGACGATCTCATCAATGTCAGACTTCTTCAGGTCAGAATCTTCCAGAACCTTCTGCACTGGTTTCATGGTGGAGCGGAACAAATCCTGCGAAGGGGAAACGGGTCATTTTATCAATTCATGCATTTATTAATATTTGGAATTAGTTATTTTACTTTAAAGTTTTGCAAGTTGTCATTTTTATTATATTCTCTCACCATGTTGAGCTCCTCAAACTTGGCGCGGGTCAGAGTTTCAGAGAAGTCTTCGCCCTCGAAGAAGGACTCGATCTCAATACGGGCCTGGTGCTGGGCGGACAGCGCTCTCTTGGCCTTCTCCACCTCACGGCGCAGCTTCTGCACGGCACGGTTGTCCTTGCGCACGTCCTTTCCGGTTTTCTTCTTGTACAGCTTGATGAAGTGCTCCATGACACGCTGGTCGAAATCTTCCCCACCCAGGTGAGTGTCTCCGTTGGTGGCCACTACCTCAAACACGCCGTTGTCGATGGTCAGCAGGGACACATCGAAGGTGCCACCACCCAGATCGAACACCAGGATGTTCTTCTCGCCGTCCTTCTTGTCCAGACCGTAAGCAATGGCGGCAGCAGTTCTGTGAAGAGCAACGAGACGTCCATCAGGGTTACAATCATTAATGAGAACTAAAAAAACTTTGTTACTTGAAATAGAATACATTTTAACAAATAAAAACAGAGCGTAAATCTGGACTTCAAAGATCAAAGATTCTTATCCTGTTGCGCCCTCTATAGGCCATAAGTGACTAGTCGACGCCAAGCTTAAAGCGTCATGGCAGAGCATTAAAGTCGATTAGTCGGTGCAACCCCTACTTTTGATTAATGTTAACTAATGAAACCTTATTGTAAAGTGTTTCCTGAAACTATAATAGTAGATCTATGATACTAAAATAACACGGTTGTAAAACAGCTTGTTTAAATTGACATCAAAGCAAGCGTAACAAGTTTCTTACGGCTCGTTGATGATCCTCATGACGTGCAGACCAGCGATGGTTCCTGCGTCTTTGGTGGCCTGGCGCTGGGCGTCGTTGAAATAAGCGGGCACAGTGACCACAGCATGTGTGACCTTTAAAAAGAGCAGAACTGAGTTAGATGGAGTTTCACAGACAGCAGCTGTTGGCCTCAATGTTTCCTGTGTGTTGAAATCAAAACTTTACCTTCTGTCCCAGGTAAGCCTCTGCAGTTTCCTTCATCTTTGTCAGAACCATTGCAGAGATTTCCTCAGGGGCAAAAGTCTTCAGTTGACCTGCTCCAATATCCAGCTGGATGTGAGGCTTGTTCTTCTTCTCAATAACCTGGAAGAGACAAAGCAAGTGTTTATCACCCATCGAAGACAAAGGGATGCAGAGCTCTGGCACAATACAGGTTTTCAGACGGGCGTACCTTAAAGGGAAAGTATTTAATGTCCTGCTGCACGGTGGAGTCGCCCCATGTGCGGCCGATCAACCGCTTGGCATCAAAGACGGTGTTCTCAGGGTTGGAGGTCAGCTGGTTCTTCGCAGCGTCTCCAATGAGACGCTCTCCTTCAGTGGTGAAGGCCACATATGATGGAGTGATGCGGTTTCCCTGGTCATTGGCGATGATCTCAACACGACCGTTCTTGAACACTCCAACACTGATGAAAACAGAAAACAGTATAAAAACACAGTAATAGTGTTTATTATTGAAGTATAAGGGAGAAATGTTCACACTTTTTGCTTTTAAATAAAAAATAAACGTAATAAAATTATACAAATTAAAAATATATAATATATAAAATATATGTATATATTTTTATTAAATATTATTTTATAATTATATTTTGTTCAAGTTAAAAATGTATAAATACATTTTATATTGAAAAATTTAATTTTTTAAAATATATAAAAAGTATAAAATATGTATATATTTGTATAAGATATATAATAATAAAAAAATTATATATTTTGTTCCAGTTAAATAAAAAAATAAAAAGTAAACATTTTTTGTGTGGGGTTGTCAAAATAAATTGCTATAAAAAAAAAAAAAAAAAAAAGTGATATATATATATATATATATATATATATATATCTTGAAAATCAATTTTATGAACTCAAACTCATTCTCACCAGGAGTAGGTTGTCCCGAGGTCTATTCCAATCACTGTCCCAACACTTTCCTTCTTCTCATCGTCTTCGGCAAACACGCTGCCGGCCACCAGCAAAAACAGGCAAAGGAAACGCATTTTGGCCTAGATTTGGTGTCAAATCTTCACTGATTTCTGTAAAGAATACATTAATGTCAAAGGTCAGGACAGGTACATAATACAGTAAACATCACTGGTTGGAAAGTTTACTATAATCAAGTAAAACACCTTCATGCAAAAACTCAAGACCAAAGAAATCCTAATTATCCTCTAGATAGTTTAACCAAAAATGGCATGAACTGATGCATTTAATTCAATTATGTTTTTCAAATAGAAATAATGTAAGAACAAACAATGGACACTATTTTCCAATTCTGAAGCAGATATGATGTTCAGTCACTGAATCATATTCTAGAGTAACTACTCTCCAGTTCAACCTCGTGGTGCATCATTTTTTTTATTTTTTTCCAATTTACACCAAATATTAACATCATTGTAACATACATTTTAAACATTTTGAAACATATTTACTTTGAATTGAAACCAATTTAAGATAAAATACATTAGTTCCTCATGTTTTACCGGTTACCATCTAATGAATGAACATATAAGCAGCAAGCTATAACAGCAACAGTTCACCAGAAAAATCATAAATTTATGTCGATAACCAAAATATTTTCGGACTCCATTGACTTCCATAGCATTTTTTTCCCCTCCCGCACGTTACTATAGAAGTTAATGGCGGTTCACATACCCATATTTTTCAAAATATCCTCTTTAGCGTTCAGCAGAAGAAAGAAATTTTTACAGGTTTGGTACGACATGAGGTCGTGTAAAAGATGACATAATTTTCATTTTTAGGTGAACTGCCCCTTTAAATCGCCATTTCTCACGACTATCCAGTCAAAATGGGTTAGTTATCTTTAAAGCGGTTTTGTAGGGTAAAACAAACAATTAGACATAAAATCTCACCTGATAACGCAGAATTAAGCAGTAATCTCAAGGGCGTGTGCTGAACGCAATGTTTCTCTCTTCTGTGTTTCTCGTGTGTTCTGTCTGTCTCGACTGTCACTCATGCGCTGCTCGCCTGTATATAAGCCGTCACCGCTTCCCCGTCGTGGAGCCTCGCCATTGGCCGGAGAGCAGCTCGTTGGAAGGCGCTCATTGGCTGAGCGTTGCACGCTGGCTGATGCTGATTTGCAGACGTACTGATGGGGAAACGTCATGAGACGAGGCGAACTGTAAGGATTTCATTGGCTTGCATGAGTGTCATTTTGTGAAGATTCTGGATGAGGAATCTGGTGCATTTGAAACAGGCCAAGAAATAGAAACATTTTGAGAGGCCTTAACCAAAAACTCACACATTTTACGTACATATGCACATCTCAGAATAAGCATTTGGGCTTTAATATATATGATTGTGTGTAAAAGCAACTGTCTGTACGTTATCTTGCTTATTGCATGGCTGCTTGATGAATACATAAATATATGGACAATGAATTTTGAGTGTTATGGTGTGAGAACATGAGAGAAACCCCCACAATGATCAATTATACAGTTTTGCCTCATGCAAAAATGTATCAAACACTAATATATTAAGCTTATTCAACTTATTAAGTGCAAATAAACTATTGAGGAGAATCTGATGGGTGCATGTGTGAAAATATGGCATTCACAATTATATTTTTGTGGTTTGGTGACTCATTATGAGCGAAACTATCAGCATACAAACAACAAATAATTATCTGTCATGTAATGATGCAATGATAAGGCAATGTTTTTCAGTATGTTTCGATTCTTAGTCACTAGTATTACTGCATTAATGTTTTTTTTAATTTAACAATTAACGTAATGATCAATATACATTTCTGAATTGATTTAGAATTTTCAGTGTTGTATTTATATCTACATTTCATATAGGCTACCGACAATGAAACACAATAATGATGAGGTCTTAGTAGCACAACATTTCTTAAGACTTTCATTACAAATTAAAGTTAGGGTGCTTAAAGGATTAGTTCACTTTCAAATTAAAATTTCCTGATAATTTACTCACCCCCATGTTATCCAAGATGTTCATGTCTTTCTTTCTTCAGTCGAAAAGAAATGAAGGTTTTTGATGAAAACATTCCAGGATTATTCTCCTTATAGTGGACTTCACTGGAGCCCAAAAGGTTGAAGGTCAAAATTACAGTTTCAGTGCAGCTTCAAAGCTTTTTACACGATTCCAGACGAGGAATAAGGGTCTTATTTAGAGAAACCATCGCTCATTTTCTAAAAAATAAATAAATAAACAATTATATAAGTTTTAACCATAAATGCTCATCTTGAACTAGCTCTCTTCTTCTTCTCTATTTGAATTCCAGCAGTGTAGACACTGCTAAGTGTATTACTGCCCTCCACAGGTCAAAGTTTGAACTAATTGTTATATACTTGCACTAGCATATTGTATATGACAATTTAGTTCAAACTTTGACCTGTGGAGGGCAGTAATACACTTAGCAGCATCTACACTGCTGGAATTCAAATGGAGAAGAAGAAGAAGAGAGCTAGTTCAAGATGAGCATTTATGGTTAAAACGTATAAAATTTGTAATTTTTTTTTTTTTTTTTTTTTTCAGAAAATGAGTGATGGTTTCTCTAGATAAGACCCTTATTTCTCATCTAGGATCGACTGTAATTTTGACCTTCAACCGTTTGGGCTCCATTGAAGTCCACTATAAGGAGAAAAAACCTGGAATGTTCAAAAATCTTAATTTCTTTTCGACTGAAGAACGAAAGACATAAACATCTTGGATGACATGGAGGTGAGTAAATTATCAGGAAATTTTCATTTGAAAGTGAACTAATCCTTTAATCTGGTTTAGATTCTTAAGAATCTTTATCTTGAACATATAGAGGGATTCAATAAATTAATTTTCAGTTGAGTCTGAATTGTGTCATTTTAATCTAACTAATAATACAAAAAGCAGAACAAAGCAATCATATACAAAGCAGAACTAGATAAGACATTGCAGAGCACAACCTTGTCATTTATTGACTTGCAGATGCCCAACAATACAGTAATTTAAAAAATCGTTTAATCAGAAGACCACAAAAACACTTCGGTGCTGTGGTTTCGTATGAAGCAGAAACGTCAGGCGTAAGTGGAGTAAGACCTGGGGCCAGTTGCATAAACTTAGTCAATATATTAAGGCTGTGTCTTAAAGGATTAGTTCAACCAAAAATGAAAATTCTGTCATTTATTACTCACCCTCATGCCGTTCCACACCTGTAAGACCTTCGTTAATCTTCGGAACACAAATTAAGGATATTTTTGATGAAATCCGATGGCTCGGTGAGGCCTGTATTCGCCAGCAATGACATTTCCTATCTCAAGATCCATTAATGTACTAAAAACATATTTAAATCAGTTCATGTGAGTACAGTGGTTCAATATTAATATTATAAAGCCACGAGAATATTTTTGGTGCACCAAAAACAAAATAACGACTTATATAGTGATGGCTGATTTCAGGAAGCTTCGGAGCATAATGAATTAGCTTGTCAAATCAGCGGTTCAGAGCGCCAAAGTCATATGATTTCAGCAGTTTGGCGGTTTGACACGCGATCCGAATCATGATTCGACACCAAAAATTCATAACACTCCGAATCTTCCTGAAGCAGTGTTTTGAAATCGGCCATTACTATATAAGACGTTATTTTGTTATTTTGGTGCACCAAAAATATTCTCGTGGCTTTATATTATTAATATTGAACCACTGTACTCACATGAACTGATTTAAATATGTCTTTAGTACATTACTGGATCTTGAGAGAGGAAATGTCATTGCTCAGGCCTCACTGAGCCATCTGATTTCATCAAAAATATCTTAATTTGTGTTCCGAAAATTAACGAAGGTCTTACGGGTGTGGAACGGCAAGAGGGTGAGTAATAAATTACACTATTTTCTTTTTTGGGTGAACTAACCCTTTAAGAACTAGTTTGACCAACTTGCAGTTAACCAAGGGGTAATCAATGTTATTTTCCCTATTCAAATTACACCAATCTACATTTTTATGTAATGGACTTTAATGTTTTTCTTGAAGAGTGGTCCTAATTTTTTAGTGTCTTAACTTTTAAGACTAGTCTAAGTGGTTTATGCAACCGGCCCCTGCTGGTTGTTTATACATGTGGAAAATTCAATCAGTCTGTTTTTTCAATCAGCTGAATATCTTTCAGTGCAGATAGGCGAGTTTCTCGGCATGGAAGCGTTGCAGCAAGGGAAACCATTCCCAGTGCTGCAGCTCTACGACTCTGTATCCGGCCAGCGCGAGTTGCCTCCGGAGTTGCTTGCTTTTGGACGAACCTGTTGGACTTTGGAATCTTCAGGGATTTAGTTAGTTGAGTTACTAGGTCATCAGTTATGGATACTCCAGAGAGTGTTTGTTCCAAGTTCCGAGAGGTGAGATTTTGGCGACAAGCTCCGGAGGACACAGGAACAGGTTGGTCGTTTTGGTCTAAGTGCACTTCTAGGTCAATAGAGTGCAAATGCGGAAGTATCATGTGTTTGCATACAAATCTCATGTCTTTCCACCTAGAAGTTTCAGCAACACAGCTTCAGCCTCAGTCACCTCAGGCTTCTGGCAGATATCTGATTGAGTGAAATCCCAGAGTTGTTTGGTCACTTCTTCCCTTATTGCCGTCGACTCGGGCAACTCCAGACCAACAGTTCCATCTAAGGTGAATAACTCTTTAATTTGAGCTCCTGGGAATTACAAGCCCCGCTGATGAAGTCTGCGCTTAAAGCCAGACTGAGCAAGTCTTGGGGGAACAGACCAGCAAAAGCAAGACCAAGCAGACCTGTCAGCAGATGTTCAGGGAATCGCTGAAACTCATATTGAAGTTCTCGTAAGATTGCAGTGAGACAGGGATAAAGTTTGGGATATTGGTTTGGAAGAACACATAACATTCCAAATGCCCAAAGCATCTTTGCAGCATCTTTACTCCTGCACTAACTGACCACGTTGTGTAATTGTTCGGTCAAGATGACGTGCATGAGGTCTTGAACCTCCATCCGGGGGGCCCATTGAGGCACCTCCAATCCCATGGCCTCCAAACACAGAAGATGGTCTAGATAGCTAATTAGCTAGTTCTTCAGGCTTCAACTAGTTCAAATGATGCACGAGTAACGACTCAAGGGTTGAACAAGGGTATCTGGACATCTCCTTCTTTCTCCATTTCACTTGCTCTCCGGCAGAACTTCATTTTGTACAATCTAAGTGTGCTATGGGATTGAGGCAAGCCCAAGTTCACAAAGGACCTCAGAGCATCTAATAAATTGTGCCAGCATGACCAGTAGAGGAACGTGCCGTCAGTGTCTGGTAGAAGGCAGAGGGCTTGTACACCAATGTGCTTTCAGTTTCTTCTACTTTCGCACTCCATTTTCCAAGTTTGATGACAAATGTTGGGCTCTAAAGATGGATGGCATAAAGACGACGCTTTGCCACATGATGTAACAGCACCATTGCAGACATCAACAGCAGACATTGGAAAAGATCATAAAAGACATTTTTGTTTTCAACCTGTCACTCACATGAGATCCACCAAGAGCAAACCACAACCATCCAATCAATTATTTTATTTGTGATAACACAATGAAACATGCCAAATTGAGTGGACATAATTTTTGTCCAGACTGTCACACAAAGCAATTATGAACATATGCAAAAACAAGAAAGAACCAATGAAATATTAGCAATGTTTAAGGTTACTCATGCAACCCTGGTTCCCTGAGATAACGGGAACAAGCATATGGGGAAAACTCCTGTTTTCTCTGAATCCTGATGTCTGATTGGTTTACGTCTGTGCAAGTGCACAGACAAATGGCTTTTATTTGATGCTTATGGGGAACTTAATCCAATAGCACTATACTACAAGTGCAGAATGGAAGCCACTCTGTGAGCTGACAGCTAGGGGCGTTCAACTGAGGGTCCCTGGACCAGCTGCATAAGAAGAGTCTCAGACCATGGTCAGAGCCTGCTACATAGTCTATAAGCATCTCAGACTGACAACACCTGTGTTTGGAGAACAGAGATGTCCAGATTCTAAAATCTGTCGAAGGTGGACAGCGAGGACCAGCCGGCCGCCACAGAGATGTCCGCGATAGAGACTCTGCTGGACCATGCCCAAGAGGATGCCATACCTCTGGTAGAGTGGGCCTGTATTCCTAAGGGGCACAACAAGTCCATAGACTTGTAAGCCAGCGCTATCACATCCACAATCCATCTGGAAAGTCTCTGCTTCAAAAACAGGAAGCCATTTAGTGCGGCCTCTAAAGCAGACAAACAGCTGCTCTATATGCTGATAGTGGGTGTAATGAAGGGTCAGTGGAGAGTGGATCCAATTGTTTTGTAATTTGGAAAGGCCCTACAAACCTGGGACTGAGTTTCTTGCATGGAAGTCTTAAGCGTAGATCCCTGGTGGACAGCCAGACCCACTGCCCGACAGTGTACTGGGGTGAAGCTCATCGGTGACGATTGGCCTGTTCCTCCTGTCTCCTGACTGCGCGTTGCAAGTGATGATGAGCCAGGTCCCACGTCTCCTCACTCCTCTGCAACCAATCATTGACTGCAGGTAATTCAGAGGGTTCGCCCGACCACGGGAATAGCGGAGGCTGATAACCCAGAACACATTGGAAGGGAGTAACGCCAGTGGAAGGTTTTCTTAAGGAATTCTGCGCATATTCAGCCTACATGAGATAGCGACTCCATTCTGACTGGTTGTGCTGACAGTAGGTGCGTAGGAATCGTGTGAGTTCCTGGTTCAGTCGTTCTGTTTGCCCGTTAGATTCTGGGTGATAGCCTGACGTGAGGCTGATATTGACATTTAAGTTCTTGAAGAAGGCGGCCCACACCCAGGAGGTGAATTGTGGTCCTCGATCTGACACTATGTCATCTGGTAGTCCATATAGTCTGAACACAAAGTTGCATAATACTTCAGCGGTCTCAAAGGCGGTGGGTAGTTTGGGAAGTGGTATGAGGCGACACGCTTTGGAAAAGCGATCGACAACAGTGAGGATGGTAGTGTTGCCCTGTGATGTGGGTAGATCCGTGATGAAGTCGATGGCGATGTGTGACCAGGGGCGATGAGGAACGGGTAGAGGTTGAAGCAGCCCAGCGGGTGACTGGTGTGAGGTTTTGGAGGTTTGGCAAGCTGTGCAATTGTGGATGAACTGAGTTGTCCACTCCTTGGTGGTTTATGAAGGCAACCACCATCCTGTTGTCCGAGCAGACCAGGACATGATGGCCTCTGAGTTCCGTCATGAACTCCCTGAAGGCCAAAATTACAACCATCATTTCCAGACTGCTGATGTGCCATTTCATCATAGGAGTCACCCATGAGCTGAAGAATTTTCTGCCATCACACAGGGCACCCCATGTCTTGGAGGCATCTGTAAAGACCACTTTACTCCTGGAAACAGAGCTCAGCATCGTCCTGTTCAGGTATAAACGGGGACATGTCAAAGGGACCAAGGCCTTGACACAGCCATGGGTCACCCTAAAAGTGAGTCGCCTGTGCACCATGCATGAGGCGGGACACAGCCTTTTACTTAGAGCTGGAGTGGTCACATGTGGAGCAGGCCCAGCAAAAAATACTGAGGAGGCTGCTGCAGTAAGGCCCAGTAGCTTCTCCTGATTTTCACTGCGCGCTCTTGAGAGAGCCAAGCCTGGAACTCTCTCCACGGTGCCCTTTTTCCAGGAGAGACTGAACTCTGAGGACATGAGAAATGCCGTCTGAGACTGAAGTTTGAATAACGCCCTTGAAGCGAATTGGTCTGTGAGCAAATTGGAGTGAGTATCCTCATTCTATTATCCTCAAAATCCAGCTCACCTCTGCGGGGATGAGACACGAGGGATGTAGACCGGAGTGAGGTCACTTAGTCCCGTTCGGTCAGCCCTAGGGTTCCACTGTTTCTTTGTCTCAGGCTTCAGGGAGAGAATGGTGAAGAACGAAGGGAGGAGCCACTTTTTTAAAGAGAAACAGTCCGAGGCAACGTAGCGAGGCGAAACTCACGCTCTCCCAGTGAGAGTGTCTGTCTTTGATGAATGCGCCTTAGCGTGGCCCGGCAAGCAACGCGCTCAGAAATGAGGCATTTTGAAAAAAACGCTGGCAAAAATGAGCTCTTTTAGAGAGAAATATACTCTATAGCCTCACCTGAAAGTCACAGGGGAGATTAGACATTCTCATTTGCCGAGTTGCCAGCGTGGCCTGCACAAGCCACATTAGTGGTGTGACATCTGCAACGTTGCAGGAAATACGCTCATAAATTTGGTCTTTTAGTATTCTCCGGATGGTCTCAGGGGAGAGCTCTGGATCAGGTTGCTTGCTGAAGCGCCTTCCCAAGGGCGAGGGCCTGTTCAACAGTGAGTAAAGTCGAGTCACTTTTATTTATATAGCACTTTTTACAATGCAGATTGTGTCAAAGCAGCTTTACAGTGATAACTGGAAAATAATTTTGGCTGCACAGCAGCTCTAGAAGGAAAAGGTGTCATTGTCCAGCTTAAGTAAATTCAGTATTGATTCACTCCTTTGTAAAAAATAGTTATTAATTTAGGCAATTCATCTATACATTGGCTCTGAAGAAAACAGTGATGTTTATACACACAGTTTTTGAACTGTAATAATATCCTATTTGACAATATCAAAATGTAGATTTACAGAAATGATTTTATTCAAGCCTGCTGTGCCTTGCCATATCCTAAACATAGTTTTGACATTTTTTTGTCAAATAATAGTTAATCAGATTGGTTGCTGTGCTTTCACATTTCAAATAATAATAATTCTATCAAAATGAGTATAAGCATTGTAAATACAGTACACATACCAAACGCAGAATCCTCTCCTCTCTAGTGCGATCCTCTCCACTGCGTTGCTGGCAGAGGAAATCATCACTTTAGTTTCGCTTCAAAGATCTCTTTTATCGATGCCATTGATGCTTTTCCCTTTCTAGATGTAATTATCAAAATCAAAACACTCCATAAACTATAAATCTTCAGTCCAAGCATCTTGTGTGTGTCAACTTGACCTAATCTGAAAGATCAGCCTCCTGACCTTGAAGTGTAACATTTCTCAAATTCTGAATGGACGGTAGGCTTGATTGACATGTGTCCCTGCAAACTCTGAATTCTGGGCATGATTTATATACCATCATCGACATGTCCTCAGAAAATGATAGCACACTTTGATCGATGGTTTAAAGTTTGCATGTTTCTCTGTTCTCTGTTCTGTATATCCGCGACAAAACAGTTGATTATTTACGAACAAAAGCTCACAGAAACGTGAAAATGGTCTCATTTGAAAAAAATATATCCTAAGCTAAAAGATTTTGTAGGTGTTTGTGGCTGTCTGAAGCAGCTCTTATCAAAGCCCTTATTCAAAACTGCGGGGTCATGACCAGGGGCGCCATGAACAGTTTTAAGGGGGGGGTGCAAGACAGGATTTTGGACCCCCTTCTTTCAGGATAATGTTTTTGTTTGTTTTTTGGACCTTTTATAAGAAATTTAAATTTATAGCATATTATTAGAGAAATTAGATTAGGTTATTATTGTGCTAATAAGTCAAAGCACAAGTCTCACTCAATATTTTGAATGAGCTTTTATTTTTATATATTTTTCTTTTACATTTCAATTTTACGTAAAGTCTTTTTACGTAAAGTAATTTTAGTCAATTTAAGTAAACTTAGTAAATGTACGTTTTTTTTTAAAGTTTTTTAAGTTTCAATTATTTTAGTACAGTTAAACTAATTTGAAATGAGAAATGTTATCTTTGAAACTAGCTGTAATATTTTTTTTCTTATTTTCATTTCAGTTGAAGTTTTATTTTATTTCAAGTAAAGAAAATGTTTTTATAGTTAGTTTCTGTTTTATTTTTTTAGTTAACTATAACAGCCCTGCTTCCAAATGCATGATGACAACAAACAGTTATGAAACTATAAACAATTAAAATTTAGGTATAAGTTCACGTCACACTGAAAATCTCGTAACACCGGTATACAGGTGATTGTATACTAAATATACTCATTGCCAAGATTTACAGAAACAGAAACAGAAAGAAAACATGAGAAACAGAAAGAGAAAGACACAAGAGAGAGACAGACAGCACATTCACTGTGTTCAGTCCACACCCTTGAAATTATTGCTTAATTCTGCATTATCAGGTAAGAATTGTCTATTTGTATTATCCTATAAAGTCACTTCAAAGATAACATTAACCCATTTTGACTGGATAGTCTTGAGAAATGGTTGCTTTGCTGCTTATAATGTTCATTCATTAGACAGTAAACTGGTAAACAAGAGGAAATATAGCTGCAAGCAGCGATGGCGGGCCCAAGCCAGGTGGCACTGCCAACCCGGTGGCTTTAGGGAAACTGTGCACAGCGGGCAACAGGCATTTAAAAGGGGTAAACATAAAAGGACTATACCAAAGTTGTTTGAATACACCACATTTACTGCAGCAGCTGGTTCTCATATGATCACAAACCACAACAACCACTTCCTTAAGATTTTGATGAATTTAGATGAATTTCATGTCATAGACTGTCATAGGTAAATTCCAAATAAGTGCAGAATATCATCCTAATCTGCCATGTCTATGTTTTTCTCAGACAACATCTATAAAAATTCCAGAGCAAATTACATACTGTTATTTGCTCAAACTCCACAGTGCTCTGAGAAATCTAATCCAGTCTAATGCAAATGTCTGTGATTGCTGATGTTGTATTGTTTTAACACTTCTCTTCATGTGTTTTTAGACCTCCCTGAACTATTGTTTGTGCACCAGTCTTATGCTCCAAAAGCATGCTTTCATTAAATTTCAACATGTGTGGTATAAAAAATAAAATTATAAAATTAATAAATAGAGCCAAATCACAGAACCTGCAAAGACTATTTTAATATCAGTCTAACATAATAGTAAGGTACATGTCTAAATTTTTCTGCTCACTTATGCAAGCTTATTTTAAACAGACACTTTTATAAAATCAAGTGAAATTTACTTAAATAGTGATTTTTAATCAATTTGAATTATATCAATAAATAATTAATTTAAAGACATTCGTTGTACATGACGTTTGCAAACACAGCACATGACTTTCTGTAACACCCATGTCGAAATGAAATGAAATCACAGGTATTGGTAACAATAATTGTAACTCAAATGACATTTTAAAAATAGTCCTGTCCAAATAGTGATATAATGTCATGGTTCAATTTTAAATTAGAGTGAAGTTATCATTTGCAGTTCAATATTTCTATAAGTTCATCAAAAAATGGGTAAACACACACACACACACACACACACACACACACACACACACACACAGGTTTGTATTGCTGTCTTAGTGAGGACATTGCATACACTTCCATTGATTTTTTAAATCAATGGAATGATATTTTCTATCACCTAACCCAACCCCTACTCCTAAACCTACCCATCACAGAAACATGTAACTATCACTAGATTTAAATAAAAACATATTTTGGCTGATTCATAAGCCATTTAAACTAGTGAGGACCAGTCAAAATTCCTCACTAGTGGGTTTTACCCCCCTTTTACTGTATTATGTACCTGCCATAACCTTTGACATTCATTTTTAATGTATTCTTTACAGATATCTGTGAAGATTTGACAAGATCTACGCCAAAATGCAGTTCCTTTGCCTGTTTTTGCTGGTGGCCAGCAGTGTGTTTGCTAAAGAAGACAAGAAGAAAAAAGTTGGGACAGTGATTGGAATAGACCTCGGGACAACCTACTGCTGGTGAGAATGAGTTTGAGTTCATAACAGGGTCATTAAAATTGATTTCCAAGATAAGAAAAAAAGTATTAATTGCGATACAGCTCCATCCACAGCAGTTCTCTCTAGCTCTGCTGCTCTCAATATAACAATAAACACCATTTATTGACATTATGTTTTACTTAAAGCAACAAACTAAAATTAAACAAATCTGTAATAATTTCTCCAGGAAAGTTATACAGACTTTTTTTTTTAAACAATACTATGGCTTTTCTTTCTTTTTCTCTTCTTAAATTTAAAGTTTTGTGATCATATAATGCTTTTTCAACATCAATTAAGAATTATAGACCGATTACACAGCTTAAATCATCCACTTTATATTAAATGTAGTATGAAATAAATGGAAATAACGAACCTTTAGTAAAAGAACGAATTAAGTGCGCTACAAAACACTTGCCTGGCAAGGCCAGACTGATATACACTCACCTAAAGGATTATTAGGAACACCATACTAATACTGTGTTTGACCCCCTTTCGCCTTCAGAACTGCCTTAATTCTATGTGGCATTGATTCAACAAGGTGCTGAAAGCATTCTTTAGAAATGTTGGCCCATATTGATAGGATAGCATCTTGCAGTTGATGGAGATTTGTGGGATGCACATCCAGGGCACGAAGCTCCCGTTCCACCACATCCCAAAGATGCTCTATTGGGTTGAGATCTGGTGACTGTGGGGGCCATTTTAGTACAGTGAACTCATTGTCATGTTCAAGAAACCAATTTGAAATGATTCGAGCTTTGTGACATGGTGCATTATCCTGCTGGAAGTAGCCATCAGAGGATGGGTACATGGTGGTCATAAAGGGATGGACGTGGTCAGAAACAATGCTCAGGTAGGGTGTGGCATTTAAACGATGCCCAATTGGTACTAAGAGGCCTAAAGTATGCCAAAAAATCATGCCCCACACCATTACACCACCACCAGCAGCCTGCACAGTGGTAACAAGGCATGATGGATCCATCTTCTCATTCTGTTTACACCAAATTCTGACTCTACCATCTGAATGTCTCAACAGAAATCGAGACTCATCAGACCAGGCAACATTTTTCCAGTCTTCAACTGTCCAATTTTGGTGAGCTCGTGCAAATTGTAGCCTCTTTTTCCTATTTGTAGTGGAGATGAGTGGTACCCGGTGGGGTCTTCTGCTGTTGTAGCCCATCCGCCTCAAGGTTGTGCATGTTGTGGCTTCACAAATGCTTTGCTGCATACCTCGGTTGTAAAGAGTGGTTATTTCAGTCAAAGTTGCTCTTCTATCAGCTTGAATCAGTCGGCACATTCTCCTCTGACCTCTAGCATCAAAAAGGCATTTTCGCCCACAGGACTGCTGCATACTGGATGTTTTTCCCTTTTCACACCATTCTTTGTAAACCCTAGAAATGGTTGTGCGTGAAAATCCCAGTAACTGAGCAGATTGTGAAATACTCAGACCAGCCTGTCTGGCACCAACAACCATGCCACGCTCAAAATTGCTTAAATCACCTTTCTTTCCCATTCTGACATTCAGTTTGGAGTTCAGGAGATTGTCTTGACCAGGACCACACCCCTAAATGCATTGAAGCAACTGCCATGTGATTGGTTGATTAGATAATTGCATTAATGAGAAATTGAACAGGTGTTCCTAATAATCCTTTAGGTGAGTGTATATCTACAAGATATATCAGTCTGGTCAGTCTGCCCTCCGTCGCAATTCGAGTCAACTCCAAACCGTACCGTGCAATCAGATTCGTTTATTTCAGTGACGCAAATAGCGTCACTCTAGTGCGGCGAAAGTCCCTTCAATATCAACAAAGACTGCGCACGGGAGACCCGAGAGTTTGTTCTATTCAGCCGTGAATTCAGTTTTAAATTACCAAAAACACATTAATTATTTACTTTTCGCTGTTGACTCTCTTGTCGCTTTGCTAATGTCATATCTGCCCTTCTCTGATTGGTTTACTCCGCTTCCTGTTTGCTCGGATTTGCTCTGCCCTAGAAATCGAACTGATTCAATGGCCGACCATCCGCTGGTACAGTGGTGAGGCTGGATTTTCCAGGCAAACAAAACACAGTTTGCAATAAACATTTGCCAAACAACACAGTAAATTCTTTAAAGCTATTTGACAAATCAATTACCTGCACACAGAGCAGTAAAAGACATGTAACAAGTCATGTAGTTGTGATACAGCTCCATCTATTCGAAACATATTTCACTTTGTTAGAAAGCACATGGGAAAATGGCACACATGTAAGGTCATAGAATGCATGATAATCAAAATACCCAGAAATATTTACAGAAAACACATGCTAAAAATCAATTAGTGTTCACTGTGTGCAATTCCTTCATACATTGTCTAACATTCAATATGAAACTCATCATATTATCTTTTAAGGTGGAGCTGTCACAGAAACGACTCACCCACAGTAGTTCTTTCTAGCTCTTACCCATTCAATTGCTTTTTACCTTAAAGATTTAATTGGGAAACCAATTTTTTGGGATTTTGTGAAAAAAATATTCAAACGTTAGTTCATTTTTTTTTTTCAGTGTGAATTTGTACATGAATTCTGCCTTTCATTTCAAAGTTGGATACAACCTAAAGATATATCATTCCATCCTTAGAATGTGATCTCAATTAAAGTTGGAGTGTTTGTAAATGATAAGAATCTAGAATTTTTGATAAGCAACCTGATCTATGGAACACTTTATCCACAGATATAAGTATTTAAAAGTTAAACCCCATTTCACTGGAAGGAAGAATGACTTGTTTATGTTCTGCTCTGCTGCAGATCATTCAAACTCAGTGGGCTATAGCGCCACCAGCACAGCCAATAGGAAGTGCGATCACATAACAGTAGGATTAAAGAACCTGCAACTATAATATTTATCTCGTTACATATATATATATATATATATATATATATATATATATATATATATATATAGGTATGCTCAGTGGTGTAGTCTAGTTTTTTGTAGTGAGTATACTGTGATTTTTCCCTCCCGGCCTCATACTTACCCGTCCCAGTGCAACACCCCATCAGCACCACCACACTCATTAATGCATACAGTATGCATCTGATCTAGGCTATATGAGAGCATTCTGAAAGACGGCTTATGTGTGTGTTATGTACATGCCAATTTATTATAATCAACAAAAGACTTTAACAGCCAATGACATTTACAGCTGAAGAGACTCTGGACTGATTTTCTACTGTTTAGTGTCAATCACCATCTAACTCAGCCAGTTAAGATGTACATTTAGCCTTAGATATTATATGAATATGGTCCCTGCAGCACAAGTTTTATCAGCTGGCAAGTTTCAATGCACATTTAAGAGTGCAAGTTGCAACTATTATTACACTCTAAAAATGTTTGGTTTAAAAACAACCCAAATGGGTTGAAAATGGACAAACCCAACAATTGGGTTGTTTTAACCCAGCGATTGGGTTAAATGTTTGCCCAAACTGTTGGGTAGTTTAATCATCATTGGCAGCACGATTTATTGTAGGCCTAATGTTTTTTTCCTCAGTTGGACAAAACAAAAGTGCCAGACATGTTACTTACTTGTTCAGCTGATATTTTCCAGCGAAAATCTTATATTGGTCATACTTTCAAGACAGAGAATCTGTGATTCTGAAGTACAGTATCGACACCAGTGCGGTGACTGACAGCAAGCATTAGATTCATCCGCGCTGACGAGCTCTGCCGAAGCACAACGCACGTACAGATAACTGTTCCGCATATGACCGCATGTTTCAAACAGAGATGGCGACAAAGAGGAAAAATTGCGGACAGCAGCTTTAACTCAACTATTATATAAAATTGGCTGTATTGCTTGCTTAAAATGAACCAAAAATATGTTGGAAAAGAACATTTATTAATATTAAATATAATAGTTAAGCAATAAACATGCATACAATTGTTTATTAATAAATGTTCACCTTTTGATTATTATTGTTGCCTCTAGTACTTATGTGCCCGATTTTCAATTTCCAACCTATGGGTAAATTATAAGCCAGCCATATATATAGTCATTTTTAAGCAATAGTTGAGTTAACTAAAACTACCTAGCTGTAACGTAGCGGGACTGAGGCAGAGATCCATTTGCAAGCTTTATTAAGAATATCGTAGTCGTACAGGCAGGGTCAATCAGGATCAGACAGGAACAGCAAGGAACAGGCAGAGTCGTAATCAGGGAACAGGCAATGGTCAGGACAGGCAGATATCATTCACAGGACGTTAGACAAGGCAGGGGTCAGGACAGGCAGCAACGGGTCAATAACAGGGAACAGACAGTAACGGCAACAGACAGGCAGACAGGAATATAAACGCTCAGAAATGATACCAGGGTAATCAAGACTTCGCCAACTGGTGGTGTGAGTGTGAGTCCTTTATAGTCCTGATAATGAGCTGCAGCTGGGTGTGGTGATCAGTGTGTTGTGCTAGGATGGATGTGGCAACAGGTGATAGGTGGAGTGAGTGCATGTGATTGACAGGGGGGATGATGGGAAATGTAGTCCGGAACTGACAGGATTCGTGACAGAATGTCCCCCTCCTGGAAGGCGCGTCCTCGCGCCGTAGATGGCACAACTGGGGAGGGGGGTGGGTGCCCTGGAGACCTACAGGCAGGAGATACTGGATGTGCAGGCGGGTATGGAGGTCTCCAGGGCAGGTCCAGGAACTCAAGCAGCCACGGTGGGTCAGGTGCCACGGGCAGCCACGGCGGGTCAGGAGCCTCGGCGGCCACGGTGGGTCAGGAGCCTCGGGCGGCCACGGCGGGTCAGGAGCTCGGGCGGCCACGGCGGGTCAGGAGCCTCGGGCGGCCACGGCGGGTCAGGCGGCTCGGGCGGCCACGGCGGGTCAGGCGGCTCGAGCGGCCACGGCGGGTCAGGCGGCTCGGGCAGCCACGGCAGGTCAGGAGCCTCGGCAGCCACGGCGGGTCAGGAAGCCACGGCAGGTCAGGCGGCTCTGGCAGCCACGGCAGGTCAGGTGGCTCGGGCAGCCACGGCAGGTCAGGCGGCTTGGGCAGCCATGGCAGGTCAGGCGGCTCGGGCAGCCACGGCAGGTCAGGTGGCTTGGGCAACCACGCAGGTCAGGTGGCTCAGGCAGCCAAGGCAGGACAGGTGGCTCAGGCAGCCACGGCAGAACAGAGTCTATAGGTGACCCCAGCGGGTCAGAGTCCATTAAAGGCCATAATAATTCGCAGTTCAGAGATGGCCATAACATTTCAGAGGCCCTTAACGGCCATGGTTGAGCAGGGTCCCCACCCACAAGCTCCCCACCCTCAGGTACACTGCCCCTCCAAAAAGTTCTTGGGGATTTCAGCGGGGCCCGTCGCAGGTTCGTGGGCAAGGAGTTCGGGTGGCGCCGGCAGGGCCAGGCGTGTGGGTGAAGCCGGCAGGGCAAGACGCCTGAGTGGCGCTGGCAGCGCAAGGAGTTTGAGCGGCGCTGGCAGGGCTGGAAGCGTGGATGGCGCTGGCAGGGCTGGAAGCTTGGGTGGCGCTGGCAGGGCTGGAAGCTTGGGTGGCGCTGGCAGCGCAAGGAGCTTGAGCGGCGCTGGCAGGGCAGGAAGCTTGGGTGGTGCTGGCAGGGCTGGAAGCTTGGGTGGAGTAGGAGAGACCTCTGGAGTGGTTTCCGGACCCACAGCAGGCTCTTGAAAGGCTTCTGAGCCTTGAAGAACGGAAGACGCCTTCTTCTTCCTCCTCCTCCTCCTCTTCCGAGGGTGAGGCGATGACTCACCGGTTGGAGCGGGTTCAGGAGCGGACTCAATGGCAGGAATGCCCCCTACCTCCGTGAGCACCGAGGGGGCGGCCATCTTGCCCGTAGGCACTGGCAAAGCAGCCATCTTGTCCATCGCGTCCAGGGTGCTTGAGTGCGTTGCAACCGGTGCATTTGAGTGCGTCGCCATCGGCGACTTTGAGTGTGTAGCAACCGAAGAATTTGAGAGCATTGCAAACGGGGAATTTGAGAGCGTTGCAACCGGGGACTTTGAGTACGTAGCAATCAGCGAGCTCACGTGCGAAGCGTCCGGCTGACTTGAGAGCGTAGCGGCCAGCTGGCTGGAGAGCGAAGCGGCCGGCTGACTTGAGAGCGTAGTGCCGGCTGGCTGGAGAGCGAAGCGGCCGGCTGACTTGAGAGTGAGGCGACTGGTGGATGCTTGAGAATACCAGCCACTCGTGCAGAAATCAGCAGTGGATCAGCCACACTGGAACGCAAACCTAGCCGCTCTCTGACTGATCCAGAGACGTGACGTTGCTCTGGGCGATCAGCGAAGGCGTGACGATGCTCTGGGTGATCAGCGAAGGCGTGACGTGGCTCTGGGCGATCAGCGGAGACATGACTTGGTTCAAGGTAAGCAGTGCTGACCTGACTTGGTGTTGTTATTGAGGTGACCGCCATTTTGTGAGTGTCATTTGGCGCGGCGGCCATTACACAACCAGCCGAGGAAACGTATTCCTCCGCGACACCCACAGTAAACGGAGAGCCAACAGTCAACAAAGCATAATCCAAAAAGTGACTGAGGGTGGAACGGGGTCCATTGCGAATTAATAGTTCTTTGAGTGGCTGGTTAACTCCATCACAGAAAAAGTCAATGAGTGCGCAATCAGGCAGATCCGAATAATAAGCTAGGTTTAGGTATTCTGTGATGTAATCCTCCAGTAATCGTGTGCCCTGCGTACTCCATAACAACAACTGATCAATGTCCATACCGCACAAATGTCCTCCAGGAAAGCTGCTGGATCGTGGTGGCGGCGAAGTCTTCTGTAACGTAGCGGGACCGAGGCAGAGATCCATTTGCAAGCTTTATTAAGAATATCGATTCGATTCAGTATCAGTTATTTTGGATATACTGTATATCAGGTAGGCTACAGTACATGGCAAATTTTCTCAAGAAAAAAATCTAATGCTGTATAATGGGAATAAGTTGGTACTACATTAATTAAGGTTAAAATGAACTGATTTGTTTACAAACTTAAATTACACTTAAGGAATTGTTTATATTAATAAAGTTATAATAGGCCTAATAACTTTACATTTATTTTTACTCCAGTTCATGTTTTGAAATATAAATTTAAATGATGGCTGTCAACTTGATGGATTTATTCAAACATGCATAATATAGGCTATTGAAGAACATTAAAAAATTAGAATTAATAGGTAATATGGTGCATATATTAGGCTAAATACTTTTCTAGCTGACTAATGAGTTTATGGTCATGCTGAATATTTTTGTGTGACGTTACGTGACATTGTTTACAAGCTGTTATTAACGTCTTTTAAGTTGGATTTTGTTAAGTTGAACTGTATCTTTTATCATACGTTGAGTTGTTCCTTCATGTTTATTTCGCACTGTAACTGGTATTAAAGCAGAGGAGAGGATCAGTTCATGTGTGCGTCAGGCTGCCGCTTCTCTTGAACTGATACAGCGATCTGTCACTAAGTTACTGTCACGATCACCTGTGAGAGTGGCCTTCAGCCACTAGAGGGCACTCCTTCCCGGACTCTCGGTTTCACCCATTTCATGGACTACATTTCCCATAACACACTCCCCGGACTAATCACTATTCATCATTGCACCCAGCTGTTGTATATTTTGTCATTAGTGTCTGTGTATTTAATCTGAGTTGTTTCTGTCTGTTCTGGTGGTTCATTGTTGATTGTCACCCTCCTGTTTGGTTCTCCGGTTTTCGTGTTTCGTGTTTCTTGTTTTATGTTTGGACTGTTGTTTATGGATTCTGACCCCTGCCTGTATCTACCTTCTGTCTTTCTTCGTGCCGTGACAGAATGAACCACCAACACAGATCCAGCAGCATGAGGATTCTTCAGCCAGCCACCTGTGGGGAGCGTGTGACATTGCTTGGGGCAGTGATGGCTCTACGCCAGGAAGGAGAAAAAGTACGGTGCTTCTCTCAGAGGTTTTGGACGGCGGCAGTGGCACTAGAATATAATGAGGCACTCAAGGACATTTTCAATGCAGGTCTGGATGACCCGTTGCCCCAATGGGAGATGAAGGGGCTTCAAATCTTGGACTTCTGGGGCTTTGTTAGTTATCTCTCTCATAGAGCCCAGTGGGCAACATATGCTCAGCCAGAATGCACTCCAGCCCGTGAATCAGTTCCTGAGGCCACTAAGGAGGTGGACGCTGAATCTCCGTTTCCCACACGGAGGAATGGGAAGAGGAGGAGGAAGGCTCCAGCCAGTGAGTCTGCTCCAGAGCCCGCTCCAGCCAGTGAGTCCGCTCCAGAGCCCGCTCCAGCCAGTGAGTCCGCTCCAGAACCCGCTCCAGCCAGTGAGTCCACTCCAGAACCCGCTCCAACCAGTGAGTCCACTCCAGAGCCCGCTCCAGCCAGTGAGTCCGCTCCAGAGCCCGCTCCAGCCAGTGAGTCCGCTCCAGAGCCTGCCAGGGAGTCCGCTCCAGCCGGGGAGTCCGCTCCAGCCGGGGAGTCCGCTCCAGAGCCCGCTCCAGCCAGTGAGTCCACTCCAGAGCCCGCTCCAGCCAGTGAGTCCACTCCAGAGTCCGCTCCAGCCAGGGAGCCCGCTCCAGAGCCCGCTCCAGCCAGGGAGTCCGCTCCAGAGCCCGCTCCAGCCAGTGAGTCCGCTCCAGAGCCCGCTCCAGCCAGTGAGTCCGCTCCAGAGCCCGCTCCAGCCAGTGAGTCCGCTCCAGAGCCCGCTCCAGCCAGTGAGTCCGCTCCAGAGCCCGCCAGTGAGTCCGCTCCAGAGCCTGCCGGGGAGTCCGATCCAGCCGGGGAGTCCGCTCCAGCCAGGGAGTCCACTCCAGAGCCCGCTCCAGCCAGTGTGTCCACTCCAGAGCCCGCTCCAGCCGGTGAGTCCATTTTGGGTGAGCCACCGTCTCACCCTCGTAAGCGGAGGAGAAGGAGGAAGAGGGCTTCCTCCGTCCTTCAAGGTCCTTCGACTATAGAGACTGTTCATGCTTCACCGAAGCGCCCTGCCCTGCCGGCGCCACCGAAGCACCCTGCCCTGCCGGCGCCACCGAAGCGCCCTGCCCTGCCGGCGCCACCGAAGCGCCTTGCCCTGCCGGGTTGGCGCCAACGAAGCGCCTTGCCCTGCCGGCGCCAACGAAGCGCCTTGCCCTGCCGGCGCCAACGAAGCGCCTTGCCCTGCCGGCGCCAACGAAGCGCCTTGCCCTGCCGGCGCCAACGAAGCGCCTTGCCCTGCCGGCGCCGCCCAGGCCGCCAGCCCTGCCGCCTCCCAGGCCGCCAGTCCTGCCACCGTCGTCCAAGCCTTCTGCTCTGCCACCACCGCCCAAGCCTTCTGCCCTGCTACTTCTGCCCAGGCCACCTGAACCATTGAAATCTGCCTGGTCAGTTTCTCCAGCACCACCCTGGCAATCAGCCGGGACCCCAAACCTGCCAGTGCCCGCCTGGTCAAATCCTCCAGCGCCGCCCTGGCAATCAGCCGGGACCCCAAACCTGCCGGTACCAGCCTGGTCAAATCCTCCAGCGCCGCCCTGGCAATCAGCCGGGACCCCAAACCTGCCGGTGCCCGCCTGGTCAAATCCTCCAGCGCCGCCCGGGCAATCAGCCGGGACCCCAAACCTGCCAGTGCCCGCCTGGTCAGTTCCTCCAGCACCGCCCTGGCTTTCAGTGGGGCACCCTGGATCTGGCCCGCCGTCCCTCCCCCTGATCCTCCTCCTGTCCACCTCCCTCCTGAGTTTTTTGTGTTTGTGTTTTTTTTTTTTTTTTTTTTTTTTTTTCCGGATGGAGCGTCTGGTAGCCGCTCCTTTAAGGGGGGGTAATGTCACGATCACCTGTGAGAGTGGCCTTCAGCCACTAGAGGGCACTCCTTCCCGGACTCTCGGTTTCACCCATTTCATGGACTACATTTCCCATAACACACTCCCCGGACTAATCACTATTCATCATTGCACCCAGCTGTTGTATATTTTGTCATTAGTGTCTGTGTATTTAATCTGAGTTGTTTCTGTCTGTTCTGGTGGTTCATTGTTGATTGTCACCCTCCTGTTTGGTTCTCCGGTTTTCGTGTTTCCTGTTTCTTGTTTTATGTTTGGACTGTTGTTTATGGATTCTGACCCTGCCTGTATCTTGGACTACGTTTTTGGAATTGCCCTTATTAAATATTTGCTGCTATTGGATCTACCTTCTGTCTTTCTTCGTGCCGTGACAGTTACACATTAAAGAGCGCCAAAACGGTGTGGTTTTGTTTTTTTCGAAGTAAAATGGGCAAAATATGAAACTTGATACTTTGAGAAATATGAGACTTTGTTTCATGTCAAAAGCAACAAACCACAAATCATATTTTGTGATTTATTAGATGGTTACATATCCTCATGCTTTTTAAGTGGGTATACGGAAATCCTTGAATATTCCTAGTGGGTATACGCGTATACCTGCGTATCACGTAGACTGCACCACTGGGTATGCTGAAGCATTAAGAGTTCCTTTCACTGGAACCAAACCCAACCCCTGAAAAACAACCCCACACCATACTTTACACTTGGCACAGTGCAGTCAAGCAAATACCAGACAGAGAAGCGTGATTGGTCACTCCAGAGAACACGTCTCCACTTTTTGGAGGGGTGTCCCAATACTTTTGGCCATATATACCTACAAACCCGATTCCAAAAAAGTTGGGACACTGTACAAATTGTGGATAAAAAAGGAATGCAATAATTTACAAATCTCATAAACTCATATTTTATTCACAATAGAATATAGATAACATATCAAATGTTGAAAGTAAGACATTTTGAAATGTCATGCCAAATATTGGCTCATTTTGGATTTCATGAGAGCTACACATTCCAAAAAATAGGGACAGGTAGCAATAAGAGGCCGGAAAAGTTAAACGTACATATAAGGAACAGCTGGAGGACCAATTTGCAACTTATTAGGTCAATTGGCAACATGATTGGGTATAAAAAGAGCCTCTCAGAGTGGCAGTGTCTCTCAGAAGTCAAGATGGGCAGAGGATCACCAATTCCCCAATGCTGCGGCGAAAAATAGTGAAGCAATATCAGAAAGGAGTTTCTCAGAGAAAAATTGCAAAGAGTTTGAAGTTATCATCATCTACAGTGCATAATATCATCCAAAGATTCAGAGAATCTGGAACAATCTCTGTGCATAAGGGTCAAGGCCAGAAAACCAAACTGGATGCCCGTGATCTTCGGGTCCTTTGACGGCACTGCATCACATACAGGAATGCTACTGTAATGGAAATCACAACATGGGCTCAGGAATACTTCCAGAAAACATTGTCGGAAACACAATCCACCGTGCCATTCGCCGTTGCCGGCTAAAACTCTATAGGTCAAAAAAGGTCAAAAAAGAAGCCATATCTAAACATGATCCAGAAGTGCAGGCATTTTCTCTGGGCCAAGGCTCATTTAAAATGGACTGTGGCAAAGTGGAAAACTGTTCCGTGGTCAGATGAACTGGGATGCCATGTCTTCCAGACTAAAGAGGACAAGGACAACCCAAGATGTTATCAGCGCTCAGTTCAGAAGCCTGCATCTCTGATGGTATGGGGTTGCATGAGTGCGTGTGGCATGGGCAGCTTACACATCTGGAAAGGCACCATCAATGCTGAAAGGTATATACAAGTTCTAGAACAACATATGCTCCCATCCAGACGTCGTCTCTTTCAGGGAAGACTTTGCATTTTCCAACATGACAATGCCAGACCACATACTGCATCAATTACAACATCATGGCTGCGTAGAAGAAGGATCCGGGTACTGAAATGGCCAGCCTGCAGTCCAGATCTTTCACCCATAGAAAACATTTGGTGCATCATAAAGAGGAAGATGCGACAAAGAAGACCTAAGACAGTTGAGCAACTAGAAGCCTGTATTAGACAAGAATGGGACAACATTCCTATTCCTAAACTTGAGCAACTTGTCTCCTCAGTCCCCAGATGTTTGCAGACTGTTATAAAAAGAAGAGGGGATGCCACACAGTGAGAAACATGGCCTTGTCCCAACTTTTTTGAGATGTGTTGATGCCATGAAATTTAAAATTAACTTATTTTTCCCTTAAAATGATACATTTTCTCAGTTTAAACATTTGATATGTCATCTATGTTGTATTCTGAATAAAATATTGAAATTTTAAACTTCCACATCATTGCATTCTGTTTTTATTCATAATTTGTAGAGTGTTTTTGGAATCAGGTTTATATATGCATTCATGCTCAGCTTTAGATAATTTCTCTCTTATACTTCATAATAATCATTATTACTGTGTACTTATACTGCTTTCTTTTTTTCATCAGTGTTGGAGTGTTCAAGAACGGTCGTGTTGAGATCATCGCCAATGACCAGGGAAACCGCATCACTCCATCATATGTGGCCTTCACCACTGAAGGAGAGCGTCTCATCGGAGACGCTGCGAAGAACCAGCTGACCTCCAACCCTGAGAACACCGTCTTTAATGTCAAGCGGTTGATCGGCCGCACATGGGGCGACTCCACCGTGCAGCAGGACATTGAATACTTTCCCTTTAAGGTACGCCTGTCTGAGAACCTGTATTGTGCCAGAGCTCTGCATTCCTTTGTCTTCGATGGTTAATAAACACCTACTTTGTCTCTTCCAGGTTATTAAGAAAAACAACAAGCCTCACATCCAGCTGGATATTGGATCAGGCCAATTGAAGACTTTTGCCCCTGAGGAAATCACTGCCATGGTTCTGACTAAAATGAAGGAAACTGCAGAGGCTTACCTGGGACACAAGGTAAAGTTTTGGTTTCAACACACAGAAAACATTGAGGCCAACAGCTGCTGTCAGTGAAACTCCATCTAATTCAGTTCTGTTTTTTTAAAGGTCACACATGCTGTGGTCACTGTGCCCGCTTATTTTAACGACGCCCAGCGCCAGGCCACCAAAGACGCAGGAACCATCGCTGGTCTGAACGTCATGAGGATCATCAATGAGCCGTAAGAACCTTGTTACACTTGCTTTGTTGTAAAGCAGCTCATTTTCTTCATTGCATCACGTTTAAATTGACATCAGTGTTATTTTAGTATCATAGATATATGGCTATGATAGTTTTTTTTTTTAAATTAAATTGATTTAGATGTTATTTTTATGTTTTCCACTTAATTTTAGTTAATGTTTTAATTTTTAATTTTTTTTGTCTATAGTTTTAATTGTTTTTCGTTTGAGTTATTTTAGTACTTTAGGTTAAAAAATAAGAATTAGAAATCTTGCATTGACAACTAGCTGAAATAAAATAAAAAATATATATATATTTTAACTTAAATTAGTCAAGTCACTTTTATTTATATAGCGCTTTTTACAATGCAGATTGTGTCAAAGCAGCTTTACATTGATAACTGGTATATAATTTTGGCTGCACAGCAGCTCTTAAAGAATAGTGTCAATGCAGGCAGATCAAAGCACTGTTGAATAAATGTCAAGAATACTGTTGAATATCAAATGTCAAATCAAATATCAAGTGTCCCCAACTAAGCAAGCCAAAGGCGACAGCGGCAAGGAACCAAAACTCCAACAGGTGACATCAGGTGGCAAATAGGTGTTAAAATGGAGAGAAAAAAAAACCTTGGGAGAAACCAGGCTTAGTCGGGGGGGCAGTTCTCCTCTGGCGAACAGTGCTTTGTTACGATTCAGGCTGCTATCATAAGTCTGATAGGATCGCAACATTCAGAGTATTTATTTCCATCCAGTTGAGGATCTCAACTGTGATTCATCACACCGGTATGGATGGTTTGTTGAGGAACTGTGGCACTGGTTGTCGTGTTGATGATGTCTTCACAATGGATGATCTAGTTGACTCGATCTCTGCTGATATTTCAGAGCTGTGTTGTGGTCATGTCAGGGCGCCGGTCCTTGGTCTCAGCTGGATACGGCCCGGATCCGGTTGACTACGGTAAACCTCGGGATAAACAGAAAAACTAATATTAGTGTAGATGCCATTCTTCTTCTGATGTAACGAGTACATCTGGTGTTATAGGAAGTGTTCCCGGTTCCGGCTGACCTAATATATGCAGCCTGTCACGAATACAGCTTCTCCGGCGCATCCTCCGGACCACCGGAGGGAGCCATCCCCTGAATATTGACTGTTCGTATCTGGACTCCATTTCCCATAGGCCCGCATTCCTGGGACTGATCACCCATGCACCTGCACCATATCACACTCACACTATTTAAGACACACACACACTCTCAGTCGTGAAGTCTTGATTTGCTGTAGTGATCATTTCTGAGCGTTTCTTGTGGACTGAACTTCTGTTATTATCTGGACTGTCTATCTCTGCTGAACCTTGCCGCCTGCCTCGACTCTTGCCTGTTTATCGACCTTGTGATTGTTAGCTGCCTGTCTTGAACTCTGCCTGTGACCTGTTTATGCCTGTCTGCTGCCAGCCCCGACCATTGCCTGTCCCCGATTACGGTACTGTCTTGCCCTTGTTTAATACTAACGTTCTTAATAAAACTGCAAATGGATCCTCTGTCTTCCGACCCATCATTACACAGCCTAACAATCCTTTAACGGATTTGAAAATATAAATTGATAATGTGTTATGTGTATGCCAGGTTAAAGAGATGCGTTTTTAGTCTAGATTGAAACTGACAGAGTGTGTCTGCTTCCCAAACAATGCTAGGAAGATTGTTCCAGAGTTTAGGTGCCAAATAGGAGAAGGATCTACCGCCTGCGGTTGATTTTGATATTCTAGGTATTATCAGCTGGTCTGAATTCTGAGATCACAATAAACGTGAAGGACTATAATGCATTAAGAGCTCGCTTAGGTACTAATAGGTACTTTTAGTACTAATTCTGATAGAAAATCAGCAAATTCTTTGATAAAGTCTGTATGGTGTCCTGGTGGCCTGTATACAGTAGCCAGCACAAAAGTCAACTTGCATAATGTTATGTAAAGCACCATCACTTCGAAGGAATTATATTTGAAAGACTTCTGGCTGATACTGTAAATATTACTATAAATTACAGCAACATCTTCCCTTTTGCCTTTCTGTCGAGGATTGTGTCGATAATCATAACTTTGAGGGCTAGACTCATTTAAAGTAATGTAATCGTTCGGTTTTATCCAAGTTTCTGTCAAACATAGCACATCTAGATTATTGTCAGTGATTATATAATTTACAATAAGTGCTTTTGAAGAAAGTGATCTAATATTTAACAACCCAAGCTTTATCATTTGTTTATCATTATTGTCTCCATTTTTTATTTGTTGAACATCAATTCAATTTTTACCATTTAAATGGGTTTGGAAGTTTTTTGTTTTTACTAATTCAGGGTACAGACACAGTCTCTATGGGATAATATCTAGGTGTAAGAGTTTCTATGTGTTGGGATTTATCTGACTTCTGTAACGTGAGGCAGCTGTCACAGATCCCTTGTTCCCCGGACTCCATTTCCCATGATCCTCTTATCTCCACACCTGCACTCACTTCCCTCATCATCTCCCCATCATCACAGATCATTTTCACCTGGACTTCCTCGTCAGCACTCCCTTTATATATGGACTCACTCCCTTCACTCCTTGTCCGTTCTGAATGTTAGTTTATGTGTGTATTGTGTTTAACTCTCCTTCGTGTCATTAAAATACCTTGTTTGTGGATGCCAGTTTCTCCAGTCTCCTGCGAGCCAGTTTCTCTAGTCTCCTGCGAACCCTCTCCGGTTCCCATGGGGATTTTGATAATGTATGAGGGGATGGACTGGACCCCTCTTCAAGCTGCTCCAGCCGCCGCCACCGAGCCCTCTGCTCCAGCCGCCGCCGCCGAGCCCGCATCTCCAGTCTCCGTCGCCGAATCTACAGCCTTAACCTGCCAAGAGCCCACTCCTGCCCACAAACCCACGCCATTCCTCAGACTCCTGAAGACCCTCCTTAACCTCCCCATATGGGTGTCACACATGTGGGTGGGCCTCAAGGAGCACCGTGGCTGCCCACGGCTCCTGACCTGCCATGGCTGCCCACGACTCCTGACCCGCCATGGCTGCCCACGACTCCTGACCCGCCATGGCTGCCCACGGCTCCTGTCCCGCCATGGCTGCCCACGACTCCTGACCCGCCATGGCTGCCCAAGCCTCCTGACCCGCCATGGCTGCCCACAGCTCCTGTCCCACCATGGCTGCCCTCGGCTCCTGACCCGCCATGGCTGCCCACGGCTCCTGTCCCGCCATGGCTGCCCAAGGCTCCTGACCCGCCATGGCTGCCCACGGCTCCTGACCCGCCATGGCTGCCCACGGCTCCTGTCCCGCCATGGCTGCCCTCGGCTCCTGATCCGCCATGGCTGCCTACGGCTCCTGTCCCGCCATGGCCGCCCAAGGCTCCTGTCCCGCCATGGCCGCCCAAGGCTCCTGACCCGCCATGGCCACCCAAGGCTCCTGACCCGCCATGGCCGCCCAAGGCTCCTGACCCGCCATGGCCGCCCAAGGCTCCTGACCCGCCATGGCCGCCCACGGCTCCTGACCCGCCATGGCTGCCCACGGCTCCTGACCCGCCATGGTTCATGGATCCGCCCTGGAGACCTCAGTTCCTGTCTGCTCCTCTCCCTGCACCTGCATGAGGTCTCCAGGGCGCCCACCCCCCGGTTGTTCTATCCATGGCACGAGGACGTGCCTACCGGGAGGGGGTAATGTCACAGATCCCTTGTTCCCCGGACTCCATTTCCCATGATCCTCTTGTCTCCACACCTGCACTCACTTCCCTCGTCATCTCCCCATCATCACAGATCATTTTCACCTGGACTTCCTCGTCAGCACTCCCTTTATATATGGACTCACTCCCTTCACTCCTTGTCCGTTCTGAATGTTAGTTTATGTGTGTATTGTGTTTAACTCTCCTTCGTGTCATTAAAATACCTTGTTTGTGGACATCCGTCTACGCCTCATCTCTCCAGCACAGCACACCGTAACAGCAGCTAGCAGACGGTCGATTTAGCCAATCTGTCTGCTTCCTGTCCTGGGCCCCAGTTTGTCATGTTTCAGCTCTAAGACTATGTGCCATATTACTAGAGAGAAGAGCAGCACCATCCCAGGACAGATGAATACCATCTCTTTTCAACAGGTCAGGTCTGCCCAAAACCTTTTCCAATTGTCTATGAAACCTATATTATTCTGCGGACACCACTTAGACAGCCACCCATTGAGTGATGATAATCTGCTAATTATCTCATCACTCCGAACAGGAAGAGGACCAGAACAAATAATTTCTCTTGACATTGTACTTGCGAGTTCACACACCTCTTTAATGTTAATTTTAGTGATCTGCGACTGGCGAAGTCGAACATCATTTGTGCCGACAGGAATAATAATCTTAGAGTATTTATGATTAGCATTAGCTAGCACTTTTAAATTTGGTCAGGTGCTCTGGCTCCCGGCAAACATGTGACTATGGTGGCTGGTGTCTCTATTTTCATGTTCCGTGTAATAGAATCGGCAATAACTAGGGCACTTTCAACAGGATTCTCAGTGGGTGCGTCACTGAGTGGGGAGAACCTGTTTGATGTTCTTACTGGAATAGAAGAGTGGTGTTTTCTGCAGCTAGGCCGCCTCACCGTTACCCAATTGCCCTGCTGCGCGGGCTCTACCGCCAGAACAGAACAATGTACAGAGTTCACTAAGCTAGTTGCATCCAAAACAGTATCTGAAGCCCCTGCATTCTTACTATCCTCGATTAAAGTTTGGATGCATGTCTCTAATTCTGAGATTCTCTCTGTGAGCCTGACTATTTCCCTACATTTATGACATGTAAATCCCTCGTCGCTGACAGAGAGAGCTATGCTGAACATGTGACAAACTGAACATGAGATAACACTGGGAGTGGATGACATGACTCACCATGTTTGTAGACTGATCCGAGTTACCACAGCTGTTTGATGAACGCGTTGAAAAAGGAGCGCGCGAGACTGATGACAAGTTAACAAGCTAGCGAGATGCAAACGCGTTGTAACAGAGGCGATTTAGATTCAAAGATTACAAGCTAGCAACGTCAGATTAATGTGGCAAACCACTCTGAGAAGCGAGGCAGCGAGGCAAAACTACTGTTTTGTCACTCCTTTTTATTTTATTTTTTAAAATATGTATATAGTTTTTATTCATTCTTAGCTTTAGTTATTTTAGTACTAGTACTTAGTACTAGCAAAATAAAATACGTTTAAGGTTTGTATATATATTTCTTTAGTAAGGTTTAGTAATATTTGTAAAAAATATTTATAGTTTTTTTTTTTCATTTTTAGTTATTTTAGTTCTTCAAGTTAAACTAAAAAAATCTAAATGACAACTAGCTGAAATAAAATAAGTTTAAGGTTTTTTAATGTATATTTTAATTTGTTAAAGGTTTAGTAATTTTGTTTTGTCACAATTATTTTTAATATTTATGTACAGTAGATATTAACTATTAGTTTTAGTTGTTTTAGTACTTCTAGTTAAACTAAATAAAAATTAGAAATGTTGTGTTGACAACTAGCTGAAAAAAAATAAGTTTAAGGTGCCTGGTGCATGCATATTGTCACAGAAACGTCAGGCTCCAACATCCACCAATCACAGTGCATTCAATCACCGGAGTACTGATCACCGCCACCTGCATGTCATTATCACACTCATCAGCACCACTACAAAGAGCACTCACACACAGCACTCCATGTCCGGTCTCGTTCGCAGATACTCACGTTGATGCTTACCTCAAAGGACTCCTGATCTCTACTTACCTGTCTCCTGTGTATCCCGTTCTCCCAGTGTGTTCCTTGTCCATGTGTGAGTGCTCCTTTGTCTCCAGCGATCCCCAGCTCCAGCGATTCCAAAGACTCATTCATCTGAAAACAGAAAGGACTGTAACTATCTCTATTCATCTCTATCATCAACATCATTACCATCACTTCATCTCTGCACTGCTGTCTATGCTCACTGGTTCAAATAAAGATTACTTACTTGTATATCTCTGTGTCCGACCCCTCTGTAACGTAACACATATACTGTACACTGGATTTGTTTATTATAAGCTAAACGTTTGCATTCACTCTACACAGAGTATTAGATACTCAGATGCTCACTCTCTTGACACATAGCAACACAGTAAGAAGTATTTCTGATATGTTGGATCTTATATTGAAAGTAGCCTATATTTTACCTGTTAAAACATTCCTTCATAAATCACCTGTAAGAGCTGTAATTATGTTGTTTGGGTCAGACTCGACGTTTTGCATAATATGCTGTATTTTTTGTATTCATTTACATTTATTGATTTGGCTGACGCTCTTATCCAAAGCGACTTACAAGTGAGGAATACAACGAGTGAGTCGTCATGACGAGGCAAATAGACACAAGAAATGCTCACAATACAAGTTTTAGGCAGTGCTCAGAGTATCATAAGCTACAATAGAGAGGGATTAAAGGAATTGTAAGGATAGGTATAGGAGTTGTTTTAAAAAAAAAAAATTACGATGAGGATAAGTGCTCACAAAAGAGATGAGTTTTCAACTGTCTTTTGAATATTGCCAGGGATTCTGCATTCCGGATGGAGGCAGGAAGATCGTTCCACCAGCAAGGAACAGTGAACGAGAATGTTCTGGAGAGTGATTTTGTGCCTCTCTGTGATGGTACCACAAGCCTTCTCTCCTTTAATGAGCATAGGCTTCTGGTAGGAGTGTAGACTCGTAAGAGTGAGTGGAAGTAGGAGGGTGCTGAGCCTGTGGTAGATCTGTAAGAAGCGTCAACGCCTTGAATTTGATGCGAGCAGTAAGTGGTAGCCAGTGCAGAGAGATGAAGAGAGGAGTGACGTGGGCTCTTTTGGGCTCCTTAAAGATGAGTCGTGCTGCAGCGTACTGAATCATTTGTAGAGGCTTGATTGTGCATGATGGCAGTCCAGCAAGAAGACCATTATTCCTCTTGGTGGCACTAGTGTAGCACAAACTACATAGCCTACGTCACCTTTAACAGTACGGCAGCTTAGTAAAAGTCTCAGATCTAAGTTCTTGGCTAATTTTCAGTCAGACAGTGAAATTCAATTCACTGGAGACGCGCTCTGAACGGATCTTTGAATCAGTGCAATCTTTTGAACAGCTGCAATATGATCAGTCCAATTTGAGAATGAATTGTCAATGTGATTTGTGAACTGATTTAACAGGATGACTGAAAAGAATCAGTTTGTGCACGAATCGGACACCGCTTTTGCATCTCTGAGCATGTGACGATTTCTTCATTTTAAAATAATGAATATCAATATGTTTTATGAAATGTAGTGGAGTAAAAAGTATGATTTTATGCTTTGGAATGCAGTGAAGTAAAGGTAAAAGTTAAAAGTACTTTGTTACTGTCCACCACTGGCTTTCTCCAGCAAAGAGGACCATTTTTCGAGGCGTGGTTTAAGATTCGACCAAAATGCAAGCACGACTATCACCTGCATGCATCGAGTCAATTCTATCCTCAGTAAACTGGTTAAAGCTAGGCCAGTCACTTACTGTCAAACAGTTTGAAAAACTTTGTCGAAGCAAGGTTCTAACATCGGACGCTTACCTCACGGGACAGGGAGCGGTCCTAGAAGGTCGCTCGACTCAAGGTCTGTGGAGGGGGCACCATCTTTCCTGACTCATCAACTGCCTGGAAATGATTACTGTCTTTCTTGCAATCAAGAATTTCCTCCTAGACCTCAGGGGCCACCACGTGGTCATCTGCTCAGACAACACATCGGTGGTCACCTATTTAAATCACCAGGGGGATTTGTGCTAGCGTCCACTCTGCAAACTGGTGCACCAAATCCTCCTGTGGTTCCAAGGAAAACTACTATCACTCAGGGCAGCCAACCTCCCTGGGTGCCAAAACCAGGGAGCAGACATCCTGTCGAGACAGGGGCTGAGGCCCGGGATGATCAGAGGCTCCACCCTGAGGTGGTGGAGCAGATGTGGCGGTTGTTTGGTCAGGCACAAGTGGATCTGTTTGTGTCTCGAGAGATGTCTTGCTGTCCACTGGTTTTCCCTCATGTATCCAGCTCCTCTCGGACTGGATGCCATGGTTCAGATGTGGCGAAGGCTCCCGGGAGTTCTGGAGAGAGTTCACTGGGACAGGATTCGTCTCACCTTGATCGCCCTGCGACGGCCGGGCAGAGTGTCTAGTGTCTCTCCTCGACAGCTCTCCTTGGGAGATTCTGTTAAAGAAGGGACCTCAATATTTTATCCCTGCCCAGAACTGTGAAAGCTGTGGGCTTGGCCTCTGAGGGGGCCCAGTTCATAGACTCTGGTCTCTCAACTGAGGTTACTGAGACCATTCTTCACTCTAGAGCTCCCTCCACAAGGAAGCTGTATGCCCTGAAGTGGAGAGTTTTCACTTACTGGTGCAGTGGTCATTAGCTGGACCCAGTTAACTCCCTGAGGTCTGAAAATGCGCCGGCGCATTTTGCAGGATTTTTTTCACATTGCAGCAAAACAGACTTAAAATACTCCGTCATTTCTTGTCATAGAGACATGTCTTATTTTATTTGTGTACACTCAGAGTAAAAACATAATGTTGTGCTTTTTGTAAAATAAAGAAAACTAACATGATGCGTGATCTCTCCTCTCCCTCTGAACGAAGTCCAATCTGATAGTTCTCAGAAAATGAACTGTAACTTATGAATACTAATGACAAAAAAAATGACACTTACGTCTAAAGAAACGTTGAAATGTCAGGTGTTAAATCGTGCAAGTTAAATCGAAAACAAACATTGTGTTTATGTAATCTGTATGAAAAGAGAGCCATGTCAGAAGTCTGTGATTCAGCTCATTATCTGCTAATGCGGCCACGCCCACGGAGCCAGCGCTATTCAGACGCAAATTCAGAGGCAATACATGCATTCATCGTCTCAATCGTGTGTTTATTGTCTTGAAAAGTGTTTATTTGGACGTTAAAGCCATGGTTAGCGATCTCTAGAAGACATGCCGTTAGTTCCTAGTTCCTTTTCTTCTTTATATGAATTTGTGGCCTAAAGGTGTACAGAGAGCGCCCTCCGGCTGCAAGTATGAATTGAAAACACCATTCCTGAAATGTCCTCTTCTTCTTTAGAATAATTTGTGGACTAAATGTGCACAGAGAGCGCCCTCCGGCTGCAAGTATGAATTGAAAACACAGTATCCAGCACTCATAGTGATGACAATATATATTACTTCTCAGTATAGAAAACTGACATAAATATATAAGAATCCATCAATATTTCTCCAAATGTGCATGCTTTTAAGCTAAAAGCCTATATGAAATGCCATAGAGGGAACATAATTGTTCAGACACTTTGCATCACAGAAATACATTATACTTGAAAGAATATAATAGAATACCATTATTTTAAATTGTAATAATATTTCACAGTATTGCTGTTTATGATGAGCTGAGAAATTATTACAGAGGGTTTTTTTCACAGCCTACCTGACTGAAAGGCCTCATTAATATGCAAGTCATTTAAGGTCATTATTATGTGTTTCTTTTGTCTTCTCAGGTGTAAATGGCCCATTATTCATGCAGATTCACGCCTCCACGCATACTGTGTTTCTTGACAAAATGTGTCTTACAAAAACTAAATCAATATATTGTTTTATATGAAGGAGTAGGCAGCATAATTTTTACACAATTCTGAAGCAAAACCCTAGTCTACAACCTCCAATACCCAAAAGTCTTGTGAACACAGATTTTTGGCCTTATTTCAGTGACTTAAGTTTTTTGTTTTTTCAATAACCACGCATAAACATTATTCCTTTAAAAATACAAACATGTACATACATGTTCCTCACATATTATTGTAGCCTAGTTTGTGAATACAGTGTAATGACACTTTTGTCATTTATATGTTTATGAACAACTGAAAAAAGCACAAATGTCAGAGCATGTCAAAACTTCTCCAAGCTCCAAATCAGCCTCAGACTCCAGAGGGTTAACTGGCCTGTTGGTACAGTGCTGGAGATCCTGCAAGAGCGATTCACTGCAGGGTTATCCCCATCCACACTAAAGGTTTATGTGGTGGCCATAGCTGCTTACCAGATTTCTTTTGGTGGTATGTCCTTAGGGAGAGACCCCTTGGTAACACATTTCCTCCTTGGCACTTTGAGGCTGAGGCCTGCAGTACGCACTAGGGCAGGGGTGCCCAATCCTGTTCCTGGAGATCTACCTACCTGCAAAGTTTAGCTCCAACCCTGATAAAACACACCTGAATCAGTTAATTAAGATCTTCAGGAGCACTTGATAATTACAGATAGGTGTGTTGAGCAAGGTTGAAGCTAAACTTTGCAGGTAGGTAGATCTCCAGGAACAGGATTGGGCACCCCTGCACTAGGGTACCGGCATGGGATTTGGAAAGCTCCAAGACCATTCCCTGGCTCCCTTTGAGCCTATTAAAGAGGTTCCAGTCAACTTACTGACTCTAAAGACATTGTTCCTCTTGGCTATCACTTCTCTTAAAAGGATAGCTTTGCTTATGAATTGGCCGGACACAATCACCACAGCGTCATTCGACACAGCGTCTTGTTCTCTCTTCAGGGAACCAAGGCAAACTGTCCTTACCGAAGAGTTATTGTTTGGACTGTTTGTCTGTGTTTTGACCTCTGTCTGTTTTGATGGATTACGATTGTAGATTACCCTCTCAATAAATACTGCATTTGGATCCTCAACCTTTGTGTCTTGGAGCAGTACATGACAGTAAACCTGATGGACGTCTTTTTGCTCTTCACAGAACTGCCGCCGCCATTGCTTACGGTCTGGACAAGAAGGACGGTGGTGAAAAAAACATCCTGGTGTTCGATCTGGGCGGCGGCACCTTCGATGTATCCCTGCTGAACATCGACAACGGCGTGTTCGAGGTGGTGGCCACCAGCGGAGACACTCAACTGGGCGGGGTAGATTTTGACCAGCGCGTCATGGAGCACTTCATTAAGCTGTACAAGAAGAAAACTGGAAAGGATGTGCGCAAAGACAACCGTGCCATGCAGAAGCTGCGCCGTGAGGTGGAGAGAGCCAAGAGTGCCCTGTCCACCCAGTACCAGGTCCGCATCGAGATCGAGTCCTTCTTCAAGGGTGAAGACTTCTCTGAAACTCTGACCCGCGCCAAGTTTGAGGAGCTCAACATGGTGAAATAATTTTAAGCTTTCTCACCTAATATTTATTTTATTTCATTATTGAAATAATTTTTATTATTCATTTACTTTAGTTTTTTAATATTTATATTTATTTAATTAATTTTTACTTAAAATAAATAAAGTAAATAGAAATATTATTTTAAAAAAAAGCTAAAAGGAAATTAAAAATAAAATTAGAAAAAAAAACTTGTTTTGGTCCGTGTAGTTCTGTGTACTTTTGCACCCATTCCTTTTTCATTTTTTTTAACCACGTTGTTTTAACGGTTGTTGTATTTTTAAATGCTATCTTGATTACCAAAATTTTAATTAAAACCGAATACACAAATTTCATGGGCACAAAATAAATATTATCTTCTTTTCAGATTTTTGTTTATTACGTTTTGCATCTTTATAAACAAAAATTTAAAATAGACAGATTAAAGTTGAAGAAATATCAATTAACAAGTTTTCTTTTGTAAAATTGTTGTTTCTCCCACTATTATTTATTTTGTAAAAAATAATACAACTTTTTTTTTCATTTAAAAATTCTAAATTTAATTTCTATTGTTTTGCGTCATACACAGACACTGAAGTGCCCTCTAGTGCCTTTTCCTCTGGTGTCAATAGAATGGCTTGCATTAAAAGTCTAAAAAGATGACATTGATTATTTTTCATTCGTTAAATTATTATTATAATAATTATTATTATTATTATTATTATTATTATTATTACATTTATATTTTAATATAAATAGCATTATATATAACAAATAAACATTAGGCTATAGCCTCTTGTTTAGCGCTCCAACACATTGTCGAGTTCCCGCTTGTGGTCTCGATCCCATCCTTTTTCGTTTTTACTGTTTTATATGAATAAAGGCCAAAATGACATCTAAATTACTGTGACTTTTTTGTCTGGCTGTTAGGTGTTTTATATTGTTTTATATCGAGAAATTGTTTAGGATTAGGTGTGGCTTTAAAGGCTATAGCCTACGCTATGCTGTTCAAATTGAAAATATACAAACCTATGTTATGATGACAAAATTATACCATGTCATTTTCATGAAGACAAAATTCCGGCGCTCTTTGCCTCATTGGAGGTTTGGCATGAAATGTTTCTCAATTCTCACTGAAAGCAAGGCCTTCGGGCGCGTCACTGGCTTACATGGCTTAATCCTACTAAAAGAAGAAAGAAATTAGACAATATCACTGTCTTAGTACACTAAGCTACATTAAGCGCTTTCATTTTTCACGTTAAGCGCTTAGAATGTCCTGCTTCTCTGGGCGAGATTGCAGCCAGTATAGCATTCTCTTGGACATGCGGCAGTAGTGGACCTCTCATGAGTGAGAATAGGTTGACTTTTTAACGGGAACAAGAGGGGCGCCATCTCACTCGTTATCATGGTTTCAGAGTAATTACTCTCGAAAGTGTGGGAGAAACAATTTAAAGAAAGAAAACGTGATTAAAAAATCTAAAAATAAGCCAATATTTTATTTTGTGCACATGAAAAGTGTGTATACGTTTTTTTTTATTTAAATTTCGGTATTCAACATAGCATTTAAAAATACAATTATTTCAATTTTATTTGTTTTATTTTAAATTTCCTTTTAGTTTTTTTCGTTTTCATTTTTACTTAGGTACTAAATTACTAAAAACTAAGATAAAAATGAATAAAAATAGAAAATAAAAATATTAAAAATTACTTATTTATAAGTAAAATATTAAAATATTAATTTTAACATTAAAATAATAAAAAAAAGACTTATATTTATTAAGTATATATTTATTAGTTCTGAAGCTAAAGTTTGTATAAACAAACTTTGATGTTGGCTTGAGAAAGCCTTAATGGGCAGCCTGAGTCAAAAGTATGTCTGTTCGGTGTTCTGGAGCTGGACCCACCACTAAATAAATCTGGAGAGAGTTTCTTTAAATAAATTTATTAGGGCTGTAACAAACAATTATTTTGATGATCAATTAATCTATAGATTTTTTTTATCGATTAAGCTATACAGGGAGTGCAGAATTATTAGGCAAGTTGATTTTCTGATCGTATTTTTTTCCCAAGCACATTTTACCAATTCCAATCCACATCAATCTTAATAACTACTATTAATATTGTTTTTAATCATTTATAAGTGATATATAATTGTTCATGAAGGCTGGAAATGAAAAATGCCTTATATTCAGGTGTGCAGAATTATTAGGCAAGTTTTCTTTTACAGGCAAAATGAGCCAAAAAAGAGATTTAACTCAGACTGAAAAGTCAAAAATTATTAAATACTCATGAGAAGGACGCAATACTAATGCAATACTAGAAATTGCAAAGTTAAAGCATGACCAAGGGACAGCAAAATGCTCATTGGGTCAGTGGGGTCAGACAAAAACAGGTGGAAAAGAAAAGACACATGTTAACTGCAAAATAATTAAGAATTAAGGTGAAGAATTAAGTGTGAAACCATCAGGAACCCTTTAGTCTCCAGCGCCACCATTTTCCAGAGCTGCAACCTACCTGGAGTCTCCAGAAGTGCAAGGTGTTAGGATCTCAGAGACTTAGGTTAGCTAAAGAATCCTAAAAAATGACCTGCACTTGATAAGAATCACAAGCTGAAGTGTTATAAAATACATTAAGACTGGGTTTTAATAGGGCTTATAGACAGACAGCTTGAGAGTGACTCCTGATGGACCAGCACCACATCCTCTTGTACCACTGTTTGAAGAATTTATCCAGAATCTGGCAGTAAGGTGTTTGAGTTCACTTTTAGTCCATCTCTTATCCTGAAATGTCTGTCTTGCAGAGATGGACTAAAAATGATCTTCCAAAACTTACTGCCAGATTCTGGATAAATTCTTCAAACAGTGGTACAAGAGGATGTGGTGCTGGTCCTTCAGGAGTCACTCTCAAGCTGTCGGTTTATAAGGCCTATAAAAACCCAGTCTTCATGTATTTTATAACACTTCAGCTTGTGATTCTTATCAAGTGCGGGTCATTTTTTAGGATTCTTTAGCTAACCTAAGTCTCTGAGATCCTGAGACCTTGCACTTCTGGAGACTCCAGGTAGGTTGCAGTTCTGGAAAATGGTGGCGCTGGAGACTAAAGGGTTCCTGATGGTTTCACAAATAATTCTTAATTATTTTGCAGTTAACGTGTCTTTTCTTTTCCACCTGTTTTTGTCTGACCCCGCTGACCCAATGAGCATTTTGCTGTCCCTTGGTCATGCTTTAACTTTGCAATTTCTAGTATTGCATTAGTATTGCGTCCTTCTCATGAGTATTTAATAATTTTTGACTTTTCAGTCTGAGTTAAATCTCTTTTTTGGCTCATTTTGCCTGTAAAAGAAAACTTGCCTAATAATTCTGCACACCTGAATATAAGGCATTTTTCATTTCCAGCCTTCATGAACAATTATATATCACTTATAAATGATTAAAAACAATATTAATAGTAGTTATTAAGATTGATGTGGATTGGAATTGGTAAAATGTGCTTGGGAAAAAAATATGATCAGAAAATCAACTTGCCTAATAATTCTGCACTCCCTGTAGAGTATTTTTTGGCACCACTTTATGTTAGATGTTTTTGATTACTCGTACTAACATCTGAATTAATCATTTAAAGGTGCTCTAAGCAATGTCACGCGTTTTTAGGCCAAAACATTTTTTGTCACATACAGCAAACATCTCCTCACTATCCGCTAGCTGCCTGTCCCCTGAACACACTGTAAAAAAAAAACACAGTCTCTGTAGTTGCCACAAGCTCCAAAAACGGCAACAAAAACAAACTGGTGCAGCCTGGACCATGAAACAATAAACAGTGCCCCAGCCAATAACCGACAAGCAGCGTCAATACGCAAGCTACTTACATTTTAAATGCGTGTTCATGACTGTTTCAGGAAGCATGGAGGGGAGGAGCAGGAGGGAGGGTCTAGCTAGCCTCTGTTTTGTTTGACAACACTTCGAACATCAACAGAAAGTTACTCCACCCAGGATCACTTAGAGCACCATTAATTATTTGTAAATACATGTTTTCACATTGTACTTATATTTTTAAAAATACCTGCATGTATCTACAGCTTAACTTAATTTCTATAATTACATAAGGACACCTAATAAAAAGTGTAACTTTTTTTTTTTTTTTTTTTTTACATTGAATCTATTATTTTCTGATTATCAGGGTTTTCACAGGGCAGTAAAAAGCATTAAAAGTCATTAAATGGATTTTGCGAAAATTACATTTTATTCCTACAGGCATTAACTTTTTAGATAATTTTGAATAAAATAATAATACTACTGTCACAGACACGCCAGGCTCCACCACTGTCCAATCACAGCGCACTCCCTCACCAGAGTACTGATCACACACCTGCACCTCATCAGCACCGCAATCAGCCAGCACTCAATAGACACGCACACACACAGTCACCGTCCGGTCTCGTTCGCATTAAGGACTATGCTCCATGCTTACCTCAAGGACTATCTGTGCTATACTTACCTGTCTCTAGGGTTTCCAAGTTACCTCCTGTGTTTCCCGTGTGTGTATCTCGTCGATCTCCAGCGTCTTCATTCAGCTACCAGCCCAAGGATCTTCTCTCTGCAACATGCAAAGGACAGTTTTACCATTCATTCATTCATCAAGCACTTTACCAATGTCTGTTTCACTTACCTGTTTGCCATATCTGCTCTGCTTGTGTCAATAAAAGACCTTACCTGTGATCTTCCGTCTCTGACCAGTCTGTATGGTAACAGAAGACCGGACCATAACAGTCAGACACAAGTATGAGCCAACCGGATCCCTTTCAAGAGCTCGTAGATGCTTTGCGGCGAGCACTCACCACCAACCCTTCACCATCACCACCAGCGATCACCAGCAGCAACACCACCGCCACTTCTTCAGCCACAGTGTACACCAGTCCCATGGCCAAACCGGCGCCCTTCTCTGGATTGGCGGAGGAATGCAGCGGATTTCTTCTCCAATGCTCGCTGGTCCTGGAGATGCAATCGCACTCATATCCCAACGATCAATCCAAGGTAGCGTTTATCATCTCACAATTACAAGGCAAAGCATTACAATGGGCTGATTCTCTGTGGATGCAAAATAATCCAGTTCTCCAGTCATATTCCAGCTTTGTCATATTCAAGTTTTTGGAAAGCCTATCTGGGATTCATCTGTTGGTGAGACACTTTATACCTTAAACAAGGCAGAATGACTGTAAATGATTATGCTCTCAAATTCAGAACTCTCGCTGCCGTGAGTGGATGGAACGAACAAGCTCTGCTGACCTTGTATCGTCAGGGATTAGATCCCCGAGTGCGATTGCATCTCGCTGCATATGAGGACACCATCAGGCTTGAACGCTTCATACAACTCTCCACTCGTATGCAGTCGTGTCTCGAAGAGCACCAGGGCCAGCCACAGCTCAACACCTCCTCCTGTCGACCAGAGTCCATCAGCCCTCTAGAACCAGCATACGAACCCATGCAACTGGACTCCAACTGACTCACGGTAACTGAACGGCAGAGAAGGCTGACCCAGAATCTTTGCTTGTATTTTGGATCCTTTGGGGCATGTAATCTCCGCATGCCCAATTCGTCCTCCTCGTCCCATGATGAGTGCCACCATCCGTTCCATTAAAAAGATGAAACCACTCACTACTGTTGTAAAACTTACTGCTGCTGATGTTTCATTTCCAGTCAATGCACTCCTCGATTCTGGGTCAGCCGGCAACTTCATCTCAACTACAGATTGGTGTGCTGCACGTTGAGAAGATCCATCTGCTGGTTCTGGAGGAATCCACTGCTGACGTGATATGAGGGTGCCCGTGGTTGGAGCAGCACAACCCAGTCATCTCATGGAGTACCGGCGAAATCCTGAAGTGGGGCAACACTTGTTTCATGAACGGTTTTTCCAGTTTTCCTGTACCATCTTCACCACGTCCCGAACATCTCTCTGTCTGTGCCACTTCCATCGAGAGTCCCCTAGTAAAACATTCTGTGGATATACCATTGTGTTACGCCCCCTTCAGTGATGTTTTCTGCCCAAAAAGAGCCTCCAAGCTGCCTCCACACCGGCCATGGGACTGCGCCATAGATCTGCTACTGGGTGAGTTAGTGCCAAGGGGAAAGATATATCCCCTTTCCATCCCGGAGGAGAAGGCCATGGAGGAGTACATCGAGGAGGCGCTGGCACAAGGATACATCCGTCCATCTACTTCCCCTGCTGCTTCCAGCTTCTTCTTTGTGGCAAAAAGGACGGAGGCTTGCGGCCATGTATTGATTACAGAGCACTAAATAACATCACTGTTAAATTCAGATATCCCCTTCCTCTCATCCCAGCGGCCCTGGAACATCTCTGTGGTGCCACTGCCTTCACCAAGTTGGACCTCCACAGCACGTATAACCCGGATACGTGAGGGGGACGAGTGGAAGACCGCCTTCGTGACACCTACTGAACACTACGAGTACCTTGTGATGCCGTATGGCCTGGTCAATGCCCCCTCTGTATTCCAGGATTTCATTCATGAGGTGCTCTGGGAGTTTCTCCACAAGTTCATCTTGGTTTACATCGGTGACATCCTGATTTACTCCTGGAGCATGGCCGAATATCACAACCATGTTGCGGAGGTCCTGAAACGCCTGAGGGAATTCCAGCTCTTCCTGAAAGCCGAAAAATGCTCCTTCCATCAGCCCTCAGTGCAGTTCCTTGGGTATAACATCGACAGCAGTGGCATCCGGATGGACGAAGGGAAGGTGGATGCCATCAGGAACTGGCCAACTCCCACAACCATCAAAGAACTCTAACGATTCCTCGGCTTCGCCAATTTCTACCGTCGATTCATCCAAGATTACAGTACAATCACCAACCCACTCACAAGCCTCCTCTGACATAAGCCCATATCTCTGTCCTGGACGCCAGCTGCCACTGAAGCGTTTAACACCTTGAAGAATGCCTTCACCACCGCTCCGCTCCTGGTACACCCTGATCCCGACAAGCCCTTCGTCATGGAGGTTGATGCTTCCACCACCGGAGTTGGAGCGGTACTGTCGCAGCAGCAGGGGAACACCAGCAAACTCCATCCATGTGCCTTCTTCTCCCGCAAGCTCAACCCGCCGGAGGTGATTTACGACATCGGCAATCGAGAACTCCTGGCCATCAAGTTGGCACTCGAAGAGTGGAGGCATTGGTTGGAGGGTGCTAGACACCCGTTTCTGGTGCTTACTGACCACAAGAACTTGGAGTATCTGCGGGTGGCAAAGAGACTAAACCCCAGACAGGCCCGCTGGGCCTTATTCTTCACTCGTTTCAATTTCACAAACTCCTATCATCCTGGATCAAGAAACGTAAAGGCAGATGCCTTATCTCGTCTTTACACACCTGAAGAGAGCTCTGAAGAGCCTGAAACCATCCTTCCTGAGAAACTCATCATCAGCCCGATCACCTGGTCAACGGAGACCATACCCTCCTCCAATGCCTCCGCCAACACTCCGCCGGGTTGCCCACCGGGCTTGCAGTATATCAACAGGACACGGCGCACTCCACTCATCCACTCTGCTCACACCTCACTAGGCACTGGCCACCCGGGGGTCAATGAAACCCTCTCGTTGCTGAAAGAACATGGCATCTGATGTCAGAAGGTACGTGCAGGGATGTAAGGAATGCGCCATCTCGAAGAGCCTACGTCATCTACCATCTGGCAAGCTCCTTCCTCTGCCCGTTCCCAACCGACCATGGTCACACCTAAGGGTGGATTTCATCACTGACCTGCCTGGGGACTGTACCTGTATATTTGTGGTTGTCGATAGGTTTTCTAAATCATGTTGTTTGATTCCTTTAAAGGGACTGCCTACTGCAATGGAGACTGCGGAGCTCATGTTTAACCACATATTCCGGTACTTTGGCATTCCAGAAGACATTGTATCAGACAGAGGACCTCAATTCATCTCTCGGGTCTGGAGAGCCTTCTTCTCACTCCTAGGTGTGACCGTCAACCTATCATCAGGATACCATCCGCAGTAGAACGGCAGACAGAGAGGAAGATCCAAGAGATCGGTCGCTTCCAGCCTACCAATCAGGACAGAAGGTCTGGCTGTCAACCCTAGACATCCGCCTGCGTCTACCCTGCAAGAAGCTGAGTCCCAGGTTCATTGACCCATTCACCATCACAGAGCAGATCAACCCGGTCACCTATAAGCTACAGTTACCCCCTGAGTACCGCGTTCACCCCACATTCCATGTGTCACTCCTTAAACCTCACCACCTTTCTGTTCCTCTCTCCACAGGGCCTGGCGTGGACGAAGCCAAACCCCCCCTTCCACTCATCCTGGACGACGGCGCAGCTTATGAGGTTCGAGAGATCCTGGACTCCCGGCGCCATGGTGGTCTTCTTGAGTATCTTGTGGACTGTGAAGGCTATGGTCCTGAGGAGCGATACTGTGTTCCACGCAACAACATACTCGACCCCAATCTACTGGACACTTTCCACGCTACTTATCCCAACAGACCTGCACCTCGTGGAAGAGGACGACCACCATGACGTCGGGGTCCTCGGCCCTCAGGAGCGGGCCATGGAGGGGAAGGGGTACTGTCACAGACACGCCAGGCTCCACCATTGTCCAATCACAGCGCACTCCCTCACCAGAGTACTGATCACACACCTGCACCTCATCAGCACCGCAATCAGCCAGCACTCAAAAGACACTCGCACACACACACAGTCACCGTCCGGTCTCATTCGCATTAAGGACTATGCTCCATGCTTACCTCAAGGACTACCTGTGCTATACTTACCTGTCTCTAGGGTTTCAAAGGCTCCAGCGTCTTCATTCAGCTGCCAGCCCAAGGATCTTCTCTCTGCAACATACAAAGGACAGTATCACCATTCATTCATTCATTCATTCATTCATCAAGCACTTTACCAACGTCTGTTTCACTCACCTATTTGCCATATCTGCTCTGCTTGTGTCAATAAAAGACCTTACCTGTGATCTTCCGTCTCTGACCAGTCTGTACGGTAACAAATACCAGTTTATTTAGAATATAGGCTTCATAATTAATAACTGATTTGCTGTCTCAAAATATGTACACTCTTGTGATACACATGCGGAAGCAGTTTTGTAATCGTCTCCGGCTGGTGCAAAATTGCCATATTGCTGTTTTGGACAGCGACAGGCTAGGACCTGGATGAGTAAAATTGGGTGCTTCTCAGATGAAAGTGCCAACTTAGCAACTTTTTTCCTAGAAACCGCATTGTGACAAATCTAGCAACTTGTTGAAACCTTATTTAGCTTCACATTATTTGACACCTCATTCGTGGACCTATGACAAACGTTTCGAGAGGAGTAGCGCACAAAACTTTTGTGTGGAATAATAAGTATGCAAGAGAAGCAAGCGCCACTAACTAGAATGTACATTTTCTGAAGAAAATGTGGGTGGAGTGCTTGCATCTGATTGTTTGCTAAGGAGTTGTTAGGCAGTTGCAAAGGTGTTGCTAGGCGGTTGCTAGGGTGTTCTGGGTGGTTGCTAAGGTGTTGCTAGGTAGTTGCTAAGGTACTTGAGGTGGTTGCTAGGGTGTTCTGGGTGGGTACTAAGGCATTGCTAGGCAGTTGCTAAGGTATTCTGATGGCTGCTAGGGTGTTGCTATGCGGTTGCTAGGGTACACAGGCCAACATAATGACCGACGAATACATGTACCATTACACCCCTAATAAATACATGAGTTTTTATTAACAAATCTAAAATAACCAGTGTTTTTTGCATTTCCCCTTGCAGGATTTGTTCCGCTCCAGCATGAAACCAGTGCAGAAGGTTCTGGAAGATTCTGACCTGAAGAAGTCTGACATCAATGAGATCGTCTTGGTCGGTGGCTCCACTCAAATCCCCAAGATCCAGCAGTTGGTGAAAGAGTTCTTCAACGGCAAAGAGATTTCCAGAGGAATCAACCCCATAGAGGCCGTGGCGTATGGAGCCGCCGTTCTGGCAGGAGTTCTATCAGGACAAGACACCGGTAAGTCCGTCTCCACGTCCAGAAGGTTTGAATAAAGGACAATTAATCAATTACCACTTAGGCATCCAACGATTATGACAACAAAATAATTGAGTTAAAATGATTATTGTGCTGTATTCGCAATGATGCTCTCGTTTTAGTTTTTGTGTTAGAAATCCCTTGCACCACTTCTCACTTTACAGCAGTGACTCACCCTCCCTAAATGTTTAATAGCCTTCAGTAGGGTGTGGAGAAGTGCACTACAACATTAGTGCAGCATACGTTAATCTCAATTATATTGATATATATATTATATTTAGGGTACGTTTACATGACAACGATGTACTAAAAACAGAAAAGTTTCTCCTTTGCGTTTTCCTCGTATTGACAATTTTGACAAAACAATCCCTGTTCACACGGATCTGCGAAAACGACTAAAAACCATTTATTCTGCTGCTTGGCCAGTAGATGGCGATGTCTCTTTGTAAAGAAACACTATGCACCTATAGACTAAACATGTAACACGTATATGCATGACATCACAGTTTTTACAAATACGCATTTTTGTAGTATAGATGATAATGGTATTGTTTTCAAAAACTGTATCTTGTTTTCAAAAGTTTGCATTTTCAGGCCCCCAAAACACTGTTGTCATGAAATGAATGGCTGAAACACATGAAAAGTTTTCTGTTCTAGTTAAAAGCTGTCGCGTAAACGCCCTCTTATTTTGTTCTTATTTTTACATTATTTACTTTAAATAATTAATAAAAATTTGCATTGCATACTAGATTATATATACATATTTAAGTTATTATGTAAATTAAATATATGATGAAATAAATGTATAGTAATAAAGAAGTTAAATATATGTGTAATTTTAGTATTATTTTTTATGGTAAATTATATTCAAGGAAATCCACTGTTAAAAAGACGATGTTTAAAAAAAAAAAAAATCGAAGTTCATGATGTTTCCAAAGTTAACAATTAATTGTGTTAAATTATCATGACCTCAATATTTACCAAAATAATCTTGAGTATGATTTTGCATCAATCAACCCCTTTTTTTGAGAGATGTTTAATGAATCCTGTTGATCAGGTGACCTGCTGCTTCTTGACAGATGCCCTTTTACCCTGGGCATTGAGACCGTTGGAGGAAATATGACCAGGCTTATTCCCAGGAACACTGGCGTGCCCACCAAGAAATCCAAGCCCTTCACTACCGTTTCTGACAACCAGCTGATCGTGACCATCAAAGTTTATGAAGGTAAGCCAAAGATTTCAGTGTCAAAATGAATATCTTTTTGAATTACACTTGAAAACACCCATGGTAGCTGACATTATGGAAAATCACAAAAATGCATATGTTTTGCTACACCTTAAGCCATTTTATAAGCCGTCTTTAATCTTCAGAATAGAATCAGTTCTGATTCTCACTCTCTCTCTGCCTGTTTCCAGGTGAACATCCCCTGACCAAGGATAACCTCCTTCTGGGAACCTTTGACCTGACCGGCATCCCTCCCGCACCCCGCGGCGTCCCTCAGATCGAGGTCACCTTTGAGATCGATGAGAACGGCATCCTCCGCGTCACTGCTGAGGACAAAGGCACAGGAAACAAGAACAAGATCACCATCACCAATGCCCATAACCGCCTGACACCCAAAGACATCGAGCGCATGGTGAACAAGGCCGAGCGCTTCGCCGACGAGGACAAGAAGCTGAAGGAGCGCATCGACGCCCGCAACGAGCTGGAGAACTACGCCTACTCTCTGAAGAACCAGATCGGCGACAAGAAGAAGCTCGGCGGCAAGCTGTCGTCTGAAGATAAAGAAGCCATCGAGAAGGCGGTCGAGGAGAAGATCGAGTGGTTGGAGTCTCATCAGGAAGCAGAACTTGAAGACTTCCAAGCCAAGAAGAAGGAGCTGGAGGAGGTCGTGCAGCCCATCGTGAGCAAGCTGTACGGCAGCGCGGGCGGCCCGCCACCAGAAGAGGGCGACGAGCAGGGCGAAAAGGACGAGTTGTAGATCGTCCAGTGACTCTGTTCAGTTGCGTCGATGCCCTCGCCTCTCTAGAAGTGGCACTGGTGTACATATTGAACATTTTTGTACGAACCGAGTGACCAGGAAGCCACAAATCTCTTTGGGAAAGACTTGTGGGGTCCTTTAAAGAGTTGCATTTGTTTTCCTTTTTCCTCTTCACTCTGGTGGAGATTTAGTCAGCCTGGTTTGAGGTTTGATGCTGCTATTCTCAGGCAGTTCTGGGAGGGAGGGAGTTCAGGGGTTCTGGGTAAATTCTTGTGTCACATGCAAAAAGTTATCAAATTAAACAAATAATAAATGTTTCATACAAAATTATCATGTGAGTGTATGTGTGTGAGTCAAGTCACTTTTATTTATTATAATACATATATTAATCTCTTACAATGCAGATTCTTTCAAAGCGTAACATAAGGAGGAGTGTAACTGGAGGCGAGCGTAGGTAGTTCCCAAGTGCAGTTTTAATAACATCAATCCAAAATACAATAACAACCAATCAGAACATGACCATGAGACAGGGGAAGCACACAGAGAAAAAAGTAATATGCGCACACCCCAACTAAACTGAGGGCAGGTGCTCGATCATCAAAGTCACTCCAGGATAAACCAACAAAAAACTGCACACTGCCACTGCTGCTCTCAGAATTTATTAAAAGGACAACGTTTCGACCAAAGAGGTCTTCGTCAGGTCAGGCAAACAATAGATAGTGACAAAATGGCAATTACTTTATATTTTCTCAGCATAGTCAATAACACCTGATACAATTAAAAAATCCAAATTTAAACCTTTTGGAGAAAGTGTATTCAATGTATAAATGTAAAAAGCTTCCCTCTGTAGTAAGATTTTGTCAATATCACCACCCCTTCTAGATACTTTAATTTGTTCAATGCCTAAGTAACAAAGAGTCGATAGATTATGTTTAAAAGAATCAAAATGCACAGCAATGGGATTTTTTGGTCCTTCAATCGAATATTACTTCTGTGTTCAGCTATACGCGTTTTTAAACACTGTTTTGTTTTACCTATATAGGCCAAACCACAGAGACATTTGATCATATAAATTACATTTTTAGTATTGCACGAAATTATTCCCTTAATCTTAAACTGTTTCCCTGAGTGCGGATGACTATAAAAGTGTGACATTTTGTAGTAAAATTACATTGTGCACATTGTCCACATCTATAGTTGCCATCAGGGACTGAGAAGGGATTCGTGGATCGTTCCGATTCTTGGTCAGCTCTAACCAACATTTGACGTATATTAGGGGCTCGTTTATAGACAATTCGTGGATCTTTATAAAACTGACTCAGTGGAGGGTCTGAGCTTAGAATATGCCAGTGTATGCCAAAACAACTTGAGATGGAGATTAAAGCGGTGAAGTAGAGAAAATTTCACAGAGACGCTGATGATTACAAATTACAGCGGGTTTACATCTGGAGACAAAGCAAACATACTCATAGCGGGAGAAATTTGTCTAGAAGGACCAACTCAGAACTTTTGACATCAGCTAATGATATAGATTCTGAACAGCGCTTTGGTTCTTCCTCATCGTCTTTTTTAGAAGATGGCTCAACAAAGTGGAGCTCTCGTCCAGTTCGAAATCTAAGAGCACGAGGAAAAAGAAAGCCTGCAGACGGGGTAAGAAGAGACCATCAATATGGGACTCGTCACAAGTTTCCACATCATTGAATTGGCAAAATGTAGTGAATCTTTCTAGTAAGTCTCTATCATCTGATTGTATACAAGCTCTTGAAAAAGGTCTATCATTTGTACCTACAACACACTGTAATGAATTTGGTGTCTTTGTTGATTTTCAAAAGTTCTGTAGAACGTTACGACTTAAAGAATTCTTCTCTAGTAATGCTGAGGTTATGTCTGTGAGTCAGGAGCGACATAATACAAACTTACCTCCCAATAATAGTCAAAGCTTATCAATTAATTCTCGAGTTTTTTGTTCTAAATCTACATTTATTCCACCTAAAAATTTAAATCACTCATTGGAAACATATTGTCGATTGGTTGAAAGAGATGTAGGACAAGTTCTCAATAAAAAACGTGAATATGTTTCTTTTAATAATTTACCTAAAATCCAAAGGAATGCTCTACAAGAGTTAAAAATTGACAAATCTGTAGTGGTTAAGCCAGCTGACAAGGGAGGTTCGATTGTTATTATGGATGCTCAGTATTATGATCAAGAAATGTATCGACAACTTGACAATCCGTCTTTTTATACTAAATTAAAAGGTGATCCTACTTCCATTTTTAAAGATGAAATACATGAGACATTACAAGTTTTTCTTAAAAGAGGTGATATAATGAAAAACTAATATGATTTTCTAAAAGTTGAATATCCAATTACCCCTGTAATCTACATTTACCTAAAATTCATAAAGATCTTGATAATCCACCAGGCAGACCCATTATTACTGGTATGGGTTCATTAACAGAAAAATATCGGTGTTTATTGACTCTTTTTTAAAACCCTATGTTCAAAGTCTTCCTTCTTTTGTACAGGATTCTATGGACATGATGAAAATATTACCATCCATTACATTGCCTCACAATCAAATGTTACTTGTTACTCTAGATGTGGAATCTTTATATACTAATATTCCACATGATGGCGGCATACAAGCTATTGAATTTTTTCTGGGTGATTGTTTTAGTAACAAAAGTCCTAGTTTTGAGTGTATTAAGACATTGACAACATTGGTGTTGACTAAAAACTTTATGTATAAAGATGACTTCTTTTTACAACTTAAGGGAACTGCAATGGGTAGTACTATGGCTCCCAATTATGCAAATTTATATGTTGGTCACTTTGAACATGTATGTGTATTTAATCCCAGGGTCAACTCTTTTTTACCTAACATTTTTTTGTGGCGTCGATATATTGATGATATTTTTCTTATATGGTGTGGCTCAGAAAATAAATTACTTGACTTTCTACATTTCTTAAATCGCAGTAGTGAACATCTCAAATTTACCATCGATTATAATGCTTCTCAGGTTAGCTTTCTTGATCTACTTATAATAAAAGATGATGATAAATTGATAAATCTGTATAGAAAACCTACAGATAAAAATACGATTCTACATGGTCAGAGATTTCATCCTACCAACTTAAAGAAGAGTCTTCCAATTAGTCAGTTTAAGAGGATTCATAGGATTTGTACCTATAATGAAAGGTATGAGATACAATGTAAAGATTTATGTCAGAGGTTTTGCGAGAGAGGTTATAAAAATACTTGGATTAAAGAGGCTGTGACACGTTTCGAAATACTGATCAGCAAGAGTGTCTTGCTCGAACAGTGTCTAAACCGACCAACAATAGACTGCAACACTGGTGTACATATTGAACATTTTTGTACGAACCGAGTGACCAGGAAGCCACAAATCTCTTTGGGAAAGACTTGTGGGGTCCTTTAAAGAGTTGCATTTGTTTTCCTTTTTCCTCTTCACTCTGGTGGAGATTTAGTCAGCCTGGTTTGAGGTTTGATGCTGCTATTCTCAGGCAGTTCTGGGAGGGAGGGAGTTCAGGGGTTCTGGGTAAATTCTTGTGTCACATGCAAAAAGTTATCAAATTAAACAAATAATAAATGTTTCATACAAAATTATCATGTGAGTGTATGTGTGTGAGTCAAGTCACTTTTATTTATTATAATACATATATTAATCTCTTACAATGCAGATTCTTTCAAAGCGTAACATAAGGAGGAGTGTAACTGGAGGCGAGCGTAGGTAGTTCCCAAGTGCAGTTTTAATAACATCAATCCAAAATACAATAACAACCAATCAGAACATGACCATGAGACAGGGGAAGCACACAGAGAAAAAAGTAATATGCGCACACCCCAACTAAACTGAGGGCAGGTGCTCGATCATCAAAGTCACTCCAGGATAAACCAACAAAAAACTGCACACTGCCACTGCTGCTCTCAGAATTTATTAAAAGGACAACGTTTCGACCAAAGAGGTCTTCGTCAGGTCAGGCAAACAATAGATAGTGACAAAATGGCAATTACTTTATATTTTCTCAGCATAGTCAATAACACCTGATACAATTAAAAAATCCAAATTTAAACCTTTTGGAGAAAGTGTATTCAATGTATAAATGTAAAAAGCTTCCCTCTGTAGTAAGATTTTGTCAATATCACCACCCTTCTAGATACTTTAATTTGTTCAATGCCTAAGTAACAAAGAGTCGATAGATTATGTTTAAAAGAATCAAAATGCACAGCAATGGGATTTTTTTGGTCCTTCAATCGAATATTACTTCTGTGTTCAGCTATACGCGTTTTTAAACACTGTTTTGTTTTACCTATATAGGCCAAACCACAGAGACATTTGATCATATAAATTACATTTTTAGTATTGCACGAAATTATTCCCTTAATCTTAAACTGTTTCCCTGAGTGCGGATGACTATAAAAGTGTGACATTTTGTAGTAAAATTACATTGTGCACATTGTCCACATCTATAGTTGCCATCAGGGACTGAGAAGGGATTCGTGGATCGTTCCGATTCTTGGTCAGCTCTAACCAACATTTGACGTATATTAGGGGCTCGTTTATAGACAATTCGTGGATCTTTATAAAACTGACTCAGTGGAGGGTCTGAGCTTAGAATATGCCAGTGTATGCCAAAACAACTTGAGATGGAGATTAAAGCGGTGAAGTAGAGAAAATTTCACAGAGACGCTGATGATTACAAATTACAGCGGGTTTACATCTGGAGACAAAGCAAACATACTCATAGCGGGAGAAATTTGTCTAGAAGGACCAACTCAGAACTTTTGACATCAGCTAATGATATAGATTCTGAACAGCGCTTTGGTTCTTCCTCATCGTCTTTTTTAGAAGATGGCTCAACAAAGTGGAGCTCTCGTCCAGTTCGAAATCTAAGAGCACGAGGAAAAAGAAAGCCTGCAGACGGGGTAAGAAGAGACCATCAATATGGGACTCGTCACAAGTTTCCACATCATTGAATTGGCAAAATGTAGTGAATCTTTCTAGTAAGTCTCTATCATCTGATTGTATACAAGCTCTTGAAAAAGGTCTATCATTTGTACCTACAACACACTGTAATGAATTTGGTGTCTTTGTTGATTTTCAAAAGTTCTGTAGAACGTTACGACTTAAAGAATTCTTCTCTAGTAATGCTGAGGTTATGTCTGTGAGTCAGGAGCGACATAATACAAACTTACCTCCCAATAATAGTCAAAGCTTATCAATTAATTCTCGAGTTTTTTGTTCTAAATCTACATTTATTCCACCTAAAAATTTAAATCACTCATTGGAAACATATTGTCGATTGGTTGAAAGAGATGTAGGACAAGTTCTCAATAAAAAACGTGAATATGTTTCTTTTAATAATTTACCTAAAATCCAAAGGAATGCTCTACAAGAGTTAAAAATTGACAAATCTGTAGTGGTTAAGCCAGCTGACAAGGGAGGTTCGATTGTTATTATGGATGCTCAGTATTATGATCAAGAAATGTATCGACAACTTGACAATCCGTCTTTTTATACTAAATTAAAAGGTGATCCTACTTCCATTTTTAAAGATGAAATACATGAGACATTACAAGTTTTTCTTAAAAGAGGTGATATAATGAAAAACTAATATGATTTTCTAAAAGTTGAATATCCAATTACCCCTGTAATCTACATTTTACCTAAAATTCATAAAGATCTTGATAATCCACCAGGCAGACCCATTATTACTGGTATGGGTTCATTAACAGAAAAAATATCGGTGTTTATTGACTCTTTTTTAAAACCCTATGTTCAAAGTCTTCCTTCTTTTGTACAGGATTCTATGGACATGATGAAAATATTACCATCCATTACATTGCCTCACAATCAAATGTTACTTGTTACTCTAGATGTGGAATCTTTATATACTAATATTCCACATGATGGCGGCATACAAGCTATTGAATTTTTTCTGGGTGATTGTTTTAGTAACAAAAGTCCTAGTTTTGAGTGTATTAAGACATTGACAACATTGGTGTTGACTAAAAACTTTATGTATAAAGATGACTTTTTTTTACAACTTAAGGGAACTGCAATGGGTAGTACTATGGCTCCCAATTATGCAAATTTATATGTTGGTCACTTTGAACATGTATGTGTATTTAATCCCAGGGTCAACTCTTTTTTACCTAACATTTTTTTGTGGCGTCGATATATTGATGATATTTTTCTTATATGGTGTGGCTCAGAAAATAAATTACTTGACTTTCTACATTTCTTAAATCGCAGTAGTGAACATCTCAAATTTACCATCGATTATAATGCTTCTCAGGTTAGCTTTCTTGATCTACTTATAATAAAAGATGATGATAAATTGATAAATCTGTATAGAAAACCTACAGATAAAAATACGATTCTACATGGTCAGAGATTTCATCCTACCAACTTAAAGAAGAGTCTTCCAATTAGTCAGTTTAAGAGGATTCATAGGATTTGTACCTATAATGAAAGGTATGAGATACAATGTAAAGATTTATGTCAGAGGTTTTGCGAGAGAGGTTATAAAAATACTTGGATTAAAGAGGCTGTGACACGTTTCGAAATACTGATCAGCAAGAGTGTCTTGCTCGAACAGTGTCTAAACCGACCAACAATAGATTGGCTTGTATTATCCAATATTCCGCTCTAAGCAATGAGTTTGCAAACATCGTACGTAAACACTGGCATATTCTAAGCTCAGAGCTTTTATAAAAATCCATGAATTGTCTATAAACGAGCCCCTAATATACATCAAATGTTGGTTAGAGCTGACCAAGGATCGGAACGATCCACGAATCCCTTCTCAGTCCCTGATGGCAACTATAGATGTGGACAATGTGCACATAATTTTACTACAAAATGTCACACTTTTAGTCATCCGCACTCAGGGAAACAGTTTAAGATGAAGGACCAAAAAAATCCCATTGCTGTGCATTTTGATTCTTTTAAACATAATCTATCGACTCTTTGTCACTTAGGCATTGAACAAATTAAAGTATCTAGAAGGGGTGGTGATATTGACAAAATCTTACTACAGAGGGAAGCTTTTTATATTTATACATTGAATACACTTTCTCCAAAAGGTTTAAATTTGGATTTTGATTTGAAACCTTTTTTGTGAATTAATTTTTTGTTTTTGCTGAGAAAATATAAAGTAATTGCCATTTTGTCACTATCTATTGTTTGCCTGACCTGACGAAGACCTCTTTGGTCGAAACGTTGTCCTTTTAATAAATTCTGAGAGCAGCAGTGGCAGTGTGCAGTTTTTTGTTGGTTTATACAGGGAAAGCACATGACATGAACACATAAGGGCAATGGAATCACATGATACAAAACATGGCAAAAACAAGGAAAACAAACATGGCAAAGAAACAAAACATAACTATGAAAATAAACCAAAAACCGTGAACATGAACCAACACAAAACAAGACCTCTAAGGGCGGCTCCTGACGCCCAACAAAAAACAAAAAACTATAGTTCAGGAGGGTGGTCTTGGGGGAGGGATGGTGGGCCAGGCCTGGGCCGTGGAGCGTGGGAGGACCTGGGCCGTGGAGCGTGGGAGGACATGGGCCGTGGAGCGTGGGAGGACATGGGCCGTGGAGCGTGGGAGGACCTGGGCCGTGGAGCGTGGGAGGACCTGGGCCGTGGAGCGTGGGAGGACCTGGGCCGTGGAGCGTGGGAGGACCTGGGCCGTGGAGCGTGGGAGGACCTGGGCCGTGGAGCGTGGGAGGACCTGGGCCGTGGAGCGTGGGAGGACCTGGGCCGTGGAGCGTGGGAGGACCTGGGCCGTGGAGCGTGGGAGGACCTGGGCCGTGGAGCGTGGGAGGACCTGGGCCGTGGAGCGAGGGAGGACCTGGACCGTGGAGCGTGGGAGGACCTGGGCCGTGGAGCGTGGGAGGACATGGGAGGACCTGGACCGTGGAGCGTGGGAGGACCTGGGCCGTGGAGCGTGGGAGGACCTGGGCGGTGGAGCGTGGGAGGACCTGGGCCGTGGGAGGACCTGGGCCGTGGAGCATGGGAGGACCTGGACCGTGGAGCGTGGGAGGACCTGGACCGTGGAGCGTGGGAGGACCTGGACCGTGGAGCGTGGGAGGACCTGGACCGTGGAGCGTGGGAGGACCTGGGCCGTGGAGCGTGGGAGGACCTGGGCGGTGGAGCGTGGGAGGACCTGGGCCGTGGGAGGACCTGGGCCGTGGAGCGTGGGAGGACCTGGACCGTGGAGCGTGGGAGGACCTGGACCGTGGAGCGTGGGAGGACCTGGACCGTGGAGCGTGGGAGGACATGGGCCGTGGAGCGTGGGAGGACATGGGAGGACCTGGACTGTGGAGCGTGGGAGGACATGGGAGGACCTGGACTGTGGAGCGTGGGAGGACCTGGACCGTGGAGCGTGGGAGGACCTGGACCGTGGAGCGTGGGAGGACATGGGCCGTGGAGCGTGGGAGGACATGGGAGGACCTGGACTGTGGAGCGTGGGAGGACATGGGAGGACCTGGACTGTGGAGCGTGGGAGGACCTGGACTGTGGAGCGTGGGAGGACATGGGCCGTGGAGCGTGGGAGGACCTGAGCCGTGGAGCGTGGGAGGACATGGGAGGACCTGGACCGTGGAGCGTGGGAGGACATGGGCCGTGAAGCGTGGAAGGACCTGGGCCGTGGAGCGTGGGAGGACATGGGAGGACCTGGACCGTGGAGCGTGGGAGGACATGGGCCATGGAGCGTGGGAGGACATGGGCCGTGGAGCGTGGGAGGACCTGGGCCGTGGAGCGTGGGAGGACATGGGAGGACCTGGACCGTGGAGCGTGGGAGGACATGGGCCATGGAGCGTGGGAGGACCTGGGCCGTGGAGCGTGGGAGGACCTGGGCCGTGGGAGGACATGGGCCGTGGAGCGTGGGAGGACCTGGGCCGTGGGAGGACATGGGCCGTGGAGCGTGGGAGGACCTGGGCCGTGGAGCGTGGGAGGACCTGGGCCGTGGGAGGACATGGGCCGTGGAGCGTGGGAGGACCTGGGCCGTGGAGCGTGGGAGGACATGGGAGGACCTGGACCGTGGAGCGTGGGAGGACATGGGCCATGGAGCGTGGGAGGACCTGGGCCGTGGAGCGTGGGAGGACCTGGGCCGTGGGAGGACATGGGCCGTGGAGCGTGGGAGGACCTGGGCCGTGGGAGGACATGGGCCGTGGAGCGTGGGAGGACCTGGGCCGTGGAGCGTGGGAGGACCTGGGCCGTGGAGCGTGGGATGACCTGGGCCGTGGAGCGTGGGAGGACATGGGAGGACCTGGACCGTGGAGCATGGGAGGACATGGGCCGTGGAGCGTGGGAGGACCTGGGCCGTGGAGCGTGGGAGGACATGGGAGGACCTGGACCGTGGAGCGTGGGAGGACATGGGCCATGGAGCGTGGGAGGACCTGGGCCGTGGAGCGTGGGAGGACCTGGGCCGTGGGAGGACATGGGCCGTGGAGCGTGGGAGGACCTGGGCCGTGGGAGGACATGGGCCGTGGAGCGTGGGAGGACCTGGGCCGTGGAGCGTGGGAGGACCTGGGCCGTGGAGCGTGGGAGGACATGGGAGGACCTGGACCGTGGAGCGTGGGAGGACCTGGGCCGTGGAGAGTGGGAGGACCTGGGCCGTGGAGAGTGGGAGGACCTGGGCCGTGGAGCGTGGGAGGACATGGGAGGACCTGGACCGTGGAGCGTGGGAGGACCTGGACCGTGGAGCGTGGGAGGACCTGGGCCGTGGAGAGTGGGAGGACCTGGGCCGTGGAGCGTGGGAGGACATGGGAGGACCTGGGCTGTGGAGCGTGGGAGGACCTGGACCGTGGAGCATGGGAGGACCTGGGCCGTGGAGCGTGGGAGGACCTGGGCCGTGGAGCGTGGGAGGACATGGGCCGTGGAGCGTGGGAAGACATGGGCCATGGAGCAATGGAGGAACTGGGCCCTGGAGCGTGGGTCCCGATGCAGTGGAGGACCTGGGCCGTGGTTTGGTGGTGTACCAAGCTCCGCAGCCGCAGGAGCTTGGTACCTATAACCCCCCCCCAAAAAAAATACTTGGGGAAAACTAAGGCAGGTTTTATAAGAGGGGGCTGTGGCATGGCATGGCGAGGCTCTGGCGTGGCCTGACGAAACTCTGGCGTGGCATGACGCTGGCATGGCGGCCATCTTGGGGCGAGACACTGGCGTGGCAGGCATGGCGGGAGCAGGCACTGGCGTGGCATAAATAATCCCAGACATGAACGTGGGGGCATGGAGACAGTCAGGTGTGTATGGTAATGTGGGATTGTGGGGCTCGTCATCCACAAACCCCACAGTAAAAGATGATCCGCTCAATAACAGGGCATGGTCGATGTGTTGGACAAGGGAAAAGTGATTTTTTCCCCCTGGCAGGCAAGAACGCAACGGTTCATTAAGTCCATGACGGAAAATGTCTTTTAGTGCCATGTCATTAAAATCAACGCAGTGGCACACGTCACAAAAGTCTTTCACATAGTCCTCAATAAAGCGATTACCTTGATGTAAACCCAAAAGAGTAACTGCTGGGTTCATGGCGGTCTAGTTTTCTGTAACGTAAGGAGTCCACTAGAGGCGAGCGTAGGTAGAACCCAAGTGCAGTTTTAATAACATCAATCATCAATCCAAAATACTAACAGGAACATGAAGACTTGACTTGACTAACAATCCTGACGCTCACCAACAACAGGTTACATTTAAACAAAACTAGACAAGAGAACAATGAAACATGAGGGCTATTTATACAAGGAGACTAATGACAAAACAAGGAACACCTGTGAACAATAAGGACAAAGGACCAATGGCAAGACAGAACTGAAATCACATGACAATAACAACCAATCAAAACATGACACATGAGACAGGGGAAGCACATGACATGAACACATGAGGGCAATGAAATCACATGATACAAAACATGGTAAAAACAAGGAAAACAAACATGGCAAAGAAACAAAACATAACTATGAAAATAAACCCAAAACCATGAACATGAACCAACACAAAACAAGACATGACACAAAGCAGCTTAACAGTGATAACAGGAAAATAATTTTGGCTGTACAGCAGGTCTAAATGAATCGATATTTATTCATATTAATAGAGTTAATTTATCTATACAGCAGGACTGGAGAAAACAGTGATGTCATCGTCCAGCTCAGTTTTAGTTAAT